>NC_091979.1:18973753-19053753 GCF_044704955.1 Pristiophorus japonicus | reverse complement strand
CAGACCATCCCTCGTTTCCCTCATTTTTTCCTCGCAATCTCTTTCACTGTGCTGCATCAAACAGGACCTGTGTGGGTGACCGTTCTGCGGAGCACCCCCGTTCATTCCGTAAGCGTGACCCCGAGCTTCCGGTCGCCTGTCACTTTAATTCTCCGACCCAGCCCCTCTCTGACCTCTCCGTCCTCGGCCTCCTGCACTGTTCCAATGAAGCTCAACGCAAGCTCGAGGAACAACACCTCATCTTTCGGTTAGGCACTTTACAGCCTTCGGGACTCAACATCGAGTTCAACAATTTCAGACCGAAACCTCTGCCTGTATATGCTCCCCTTTCCTCCTTTCTTTTATTTTTAAACCCACCCTTCTCCACGATATTATGTATTTTTCTCTCTGTTTCCCCTGGCAGCTGGTAATTATTCCACGATTCACACCCTATCCAGACTCATCAGTTTCTAACTCCTGCCATTACCACCTGCTGCAACTGTACAGGGTATTGGTGAGGCCGCACCTGGAGTACTGCGTGCAGTTTTGGTCACCTTACTTAAGGAAGGATATACTAGCTTTGGAGGGGGTACAGAGACGATTCACTAGGCTGATTCCGGAGATGAGGGGGTTACCTGATGATGATAGATTGAATAGACTGGGTCTTTACTCGTTGGAGTTCAGAAGGATGAGGGGTGATCTTATAGAAACATTTAAAATAATGAAAGGGATAGACAAGATAGAGGCAGAGAGGTTGTTTCCACTGGTCGGGGAGACTAGAACTAGGGGGCACAGCCTCAAAATACGGGGGAGCCAATTTAAAACCGAGTTGAGAAGTAATTTCTTCTCCCAGAGGGTTGTGAATCTGTGGAATTCTCTGCCCAGGGAAGCAGTTGAGGCTAGCTCATTGAATTTATTCAAATCACAGATAGATAGATTTTTAACCAATAAGGGAATTAAGGGTTATGGGGAGCAGGCGGGTAAGTGGAGCTGAGTCCACGGCCAGATCAGCCATGATCTTGTTGAATGGCGGGGCAGGCTCGAGGGGCTAGATGGCCTACTCCTGTTCCTAATTCTTATGTTCTTAAGTCAGCCCATCATCCCTTTTATCTCTCTAATCTCTCCTGTCTTCCACCCTATCACAGACCTTCCCTTTTGTTCTTTCCTCCCCTCCCCCGTTCAGTGTTTCTTCAGAATTTGTTCATGTCGAACATTCTCCAATTCCGACGAAGGGTCAGCGACCTGAAACGTTAACTCTGTTTCTCTCTCCACAGATGCTGCCTGACCCGCTGAGATTTCCAGCAATTTCTGCTTTTTATTTACGATTCCAGCATTCGCGGTATTTTACTTTTGTACTTATATTTATATAGCGCCTTTAACATAGTAAAAGATCCCACTGGAGCATTTTAAGAGAAAAGAAATAAATTTGACACCGAGCCACATAGTTAAGACCCCTTTTGGATATTACAGCGTTTATGCTCCGACTGAACCAAATACCCGAGAATACCCTCATCAGGAACAATCCTCCCAATGAGAGGTTTGGTCGCAGCCTAGAACAGTTCATTGCCCTCTCTGTGGTTGCTGAGCTGTTTATCATTCTGCTCAGTTGTCTCATAGATTTCCATTACCAGTCGGTAATTTTACTTTCCAAACCAAGAACACCAAACCATTCCATTCCTATCCGTTCCAGTGCCCCTTGATTCAGTTCTATTCAGTTGTTCCACTCAACAATAGTTGACGTCCTTTGAACCATCTGAAGTGTCAGCCATGGCTCAGTGGGCCGCCCTCGCGCCTTTTAGTCCGAAGGTCGTGGGTTCGAGCCCCGCTCCAGAGATTTGAGCGCATAATCCAGGCTGACACTCCCAGTGCAGTACTGAGGGAGTGCTGGTGTGCCTTCAGGTGCTTACGGCCCTAAGCACCCGACTTTCCTTCCTATTCAGTTTCATAAGAACATAAGAAATGGGAGCAGGAGTAGGCCATATGGCCCCCCGAGCCTGCTCCGCCATTTAATACGATCATGGCTGATCCGATCATTGACTCAGGTCCACTTCCCTGCCCACTCCCCTTATTCCCTTATCGTTTAAGAAACTGTCTATCTCTGTCTTAAATTTATTCAATGTCCCGGCTTCCACAGCTCTCTGAGGCAGCGAATTCCACAGATTTACAACCCTCTGAGAGAAGAATCTCAGTTTTAAATGGGCGGCCCCTTATTCTAAGATTATGCCCTCTAGTTCTAGTCTCCCCCCATCAGTGGAAACATCCTCTCTGTATCCACCTTGTCAAGCCCCCTCATAATCTTACACGTTTCGATAAGATCACCTCTCATTCTTCTGAATTCCAATGAGTAGAGGCCCAACCTACTCAACCTTTCCTCATAAGTCAGCCCCCTCATCCCCGGAATCAACCGAGTGAACTGCCTCCATTCACAACTGCCCAGATAATGAAGCAGTCCATGCCCACATACAGCAAGACCTGGGGGAGGTCCTGTGGGAAGGAGGAAGGAAGGAGGACAGCAGGAGTATGTTTGAGTGCGTGTGTATGTATTAGTACATGTGGCGGAGCCTGGTCTCCAGCCGTCTTGGATCCCCCTTGCCACTGGACCAAGACCTTGCTCCATCAAGGCCCGTGTGGTGGCTGGTGTGCAATGGCCACCCCTCGTTCAGAGAATTCACGCACGGACATCTTCCACTCTTTAAAGTGAGTTCATCAGTCACCTGGGGACTCGTTTTTAGCGTGGAAGCAAGCCATCCTCGACCCCGAGGGACTGCCGATGATGATGATGCGCAGTTGTCCGGATGAGACGTTAAACCGAGGCCCCGCCTGCTCTCTCAGGTGGATGTAAAAGATCCCGCGGCACTACGTGAAGGAGGAATATGGGAATTCTAACTGTTGCCCTGGCCAAGGTTTATCCCACAACCAACGTCACTAAAAACAGATTATGTGGTTGTTTCATTGCTCTTTGTGGGAGCTTGCTGTGCACGATGTTTCCTACATCACAAAAGTGACTGTACTTAACTGGCTGTAAGGTGCTTTGGGATGTTGTGAAAGGCGCTATATAAATGCAAGTTCTTTCTAAACCCTATAAAGGTGTCACGCCGCTCCTGAAGATGACCTGCGCTACTCAAAACCTCGGCCAAACGTCTCAGCCGAAAGTTGTCACCTCTGACAGTGCAGCACTCCCTCAGTACTGCACTGGGATTTAGTGCTCAAGTTCCTGAAGTGGGACCACAACTTTCTGACTCTGTAGGCGAGAGTGCTGCCCATTGGGCCACCGCTAACCCTTATTCCGAATCAATCGCTTAAGAACTATTGGTTTGCCCGGCAAAAATAAAACGCTCCTCAACCAATCACTGTGTGTCAGGTAGTGATATTTTCAATAGCACACCCTTTCTGAGAATTCAAACACTCGGACCTTCTTGTAGAAACGTCAGTGCGTGGGGGTGGGTTGTTATAAATATCTTTGTGAATTTGTTATTTTTGTTTTTTTTATTTGTTTTATGGTGTTGCTTCTCTTCCTGTGGGGTCTCACAGACATGGCAATACCAGGGATGAGGGACTTCAGTTACGTGGAGATTGGAGAAGCTGGGGTTGTTTTCTTTAGAGCAGAGAAGGTTAAGGAGAGATTAAATAGAGGCATTCAAAATAATGAAGTGTTTTGATAGAGTAAATAAGGACAGACCGTTTCCATTGGCAGGAGGGTAACCAGGGACACAGATTTAATGTAATTGGCAAAAGAACTGGTGGCGACATGAGGAAAAATAAGTTTAACCCAACGAGTTGTGATCTGGAACACGCTGCCTGAAAGGGCGGTGGGAGCCGATTCAATGGTAACTTTCCAAAGGGAATCGGATAAATACGCGAAATGGAAAAATTTGCAGGGCTACAGGGAAAGATCAGGGGGAGAGTGGGGACTAATTGGATCGATCTACCAAAGAGCCTGGCACAGGCACGATGGAGCGAATGGCCTCCGTCTGCAATGTATCTTTGATTCTGTGACTTGATCTGATCTGCCGGAGCAACTCTCCCACGGTCCACTAGGAGGTGCATGGGAGCCACTCCAAAACGACTCTCCCATTCAAGTGCGCCCTCCGTCAGTCGGAAGGAGATTTTATGGCCTGCTGGGCGATGCCAAGGTTTGATTCGGTATCCCACAGGAGTCAGGAATGGTGGATTGCAGCTGACTGGGGTTTGAAAGCATTGCAGCAACATGCTGCTTCTGAAGGCTGCATGCGTTAAAATCTTTTGACGGGATAATTGAGTAGTTTGAAAGAATCATAGAATCATAGAAAGTTACAGCACGGAAGGAGGCCATTTCAGCCCAGCGTGTCCGTGCAGGCCGACAGAGAGCTACCCAGCCTAATCCCACTCTCCAGCTCTTGGTCCGTAGCCCTGCAGGTTACGGCACTTCAAGTGCACATCCAAGTACTTTTTAAATGTGGTGAAGGTTTCTACCTCTGCCACCCTCTGGGTGAAGACATTTCCCCTCAAATCCCCTCTAAACCTCCCACCCCAATTACTTTAAATCTATGCCCCCTGGTTGTTGACCCCTCTGCTAAGCGCAACAGGTCTGTCCTATCCACTCTATCCAGGCCCCTCATAATTTTATAATTGTAATAATTTTATACATCTCAATTAAATCTCCCCTCAGCCTCCTCTGTTCCAAGGAAAACAACCCCAGCCTATCCAATCTTCCCTCATAGCTAAAATTCTCCAGTTCAGGCAACGTCCTCGTAAATCTCCTCTGTACCCTCTCTAGTGCAATCACATCTTTCCTGTAATGTGGTGACCAGAACTGCACGCAGTACTCCAGCTGTGGCGTAACTAGTGTTTTATACAGTTCAAGCATAACCCCCCTGATTTTGTATTCTATGCCTCAGCTAATAAAGGCAAGTATCCTGTATGCCCTCTTAACCACCTCATCTACCTGGCCTGCTACCTTCAGGGATCTGTGGAGTGCTTCCATGAGTGCTTCGTTTTATTTAAACTTTGCCTTCATCTTTTTTTTAAAATATCTTTTAAATGCTGACCTCCAACAAGCTCTGTGAGTGAATGCAATGCCCGGAGTGGTACTGAGTCCTTCAGACCAGGAAAGCCCCAATTGGGATGCTGCAATTAGCCTCAGAACTCTTGGCTTTGGGAGTAAGCGGGTTGGGGTGGGGGAGGGGGGGGTGGGTGCGGAATGAATCAGTCAGGAATCCCTTTCCTGATGGGAATGCTGCGACCCTCTGCGGGAAAATGGGCTTCAGGTAAGAGCGGGGTCATATTCGACTGCGATGCCTTCCACAGTCAGATAGCCCACCAAAACAAACTGCCTCGGTTCATACACAAACAGTCGACACTTGGGTGAGATGCCCGAGGGGTATCAAACCTCATCACCCCTCCCCCCCCCCGACAACCCCCACCCTACCATCCCCCTGAACAGTGCCCACAGCAGAGTCAGTGCCTTCAGGAGAGGGAGGGAAATAAATTGGAGAGAAGATTAAAGTTGCCGCTGCCAATGAACACTGCAACTGTCTGGCAGCCAGTCTCAAGTTTTGATCGGGGGCACCAATCCAGACACTGAACCTGACCCACATACCTCTCAGCCTTGCGGCCACGTCTCTGATAAGAAAGAAAGAAAAAGAGAGAGAGAGAGAAAGGAGTGAGAGAGAGAGAGAAAGAAAGAAAGAAAGACTTGCATTTATACAAGACCACCGGACGTCTCAAAGTGCTTTACAGCCAATGAAGTACTTTTGGAGTGTGTCACTGTTGTAATGTGGGAAACACGGCAGCCAATTTGTGCACAGCAAGCTCCCACACACAGCAACGTGATACTGACCGGATAATCTGGGTTTTTTTTGTTATGTTGATTGAGGGATAGACATTGGCCCCAGGACACCAGGGATAATTCCCCTGCTCTTCTTCAAAATAGTGCCATGGGATCTTTTACGTCCACCTGAGAGAGCAGACAGGGCCTCGTTTAATGTCTCATCCACAAGATGGCACCTCCAACATAAAGATCCGTCACAGGCCAATTCCAGGCTGGATATCGGCACCACAGCTGATGTCGGTTTATATCTTGTCAATAGCGGTTGAGGAGGTCCAGCAGAATTTCTGACAGGGTGCGGGGGAAAACGCCAAAGTATTTTCAACAGTGTCCAAAATATAATCGTGCTCTGCCTAATTTTCATCGGTGGCCGTGCCTTCAGCTGCCTGGGCCCCAAGCTCTGGAACTCCCTCCCTAAACCTCTCTGCCTCTCTACCTCTCTCTCCTCCTCATTGAAACCTACCTCTCCGACCAAGCTTTTGGTCACCCGTCCTCTGGTGTCGAATTGTGTTTGGTTATACTCCTGTGAAGCACCGTGGGACCTTTTACTATTTTAAAGGCACTATATACAAGCAAGTTGTTGTTGTTGCGACACTTGGAAGAACGAGCTGTTTAAGGAGGCGACGATGGGTATTCCTGACTCTTGACCCCAAGGATCATCCATTTCTGGTGGGGGGGGTGGCTGAGGAGTGGCGCGAAGGTCAGGAAAAAGTGCAGGAGTCCAGTTCACCAAGCTTGTACGTTACATTGGGATTTCTGGAGGATTTTCCTCAGTGTGATCATCATCATCTTCATAGGCAGTCCCTCATGTCGCGGATGACTTGCTTCCACACCCAAAAAGGGATGAGTTCACAGGTGCTTCAATGAAGGACCTAATATTACACGTCTTGAACTACATCCTGAAAGGTGGGAGATGCCTGTGTGTGGATTTTTTTAACGTGGGGTGGCCGTTGCACACCAGCCACCACACGGGGCTTGACAGAGCTAGGTCTTGGTCCAGTGGCAAGGGTTAACCAAGACGACTGGAGACCAGCTCTGCTGCACGGACCTAGTGCGCTACACATATCGCAGTGTGGGCTGGCCCGTGCTGCCCCTGGGCCCCGAACTCTCGCCTCTTCAGGGCCCCGAACTCTCGCCTCTTCTGGGCCCCGAACTCACGCCTCTCCTGGGCCCCGATCGCGTCGCTCCACGATCACTCGTCGCTCCTTCGCCCCGCCCTCGCCGCTCCTGCTGTACCTGCCCACGCTCCAATCACCGACCTGGACCTCGGTGATATCCAATCCAGTCGCCCTCTTCACAGCCGTCGCTCTCCAGCACACGCTGCTCCTTTGAATGCCACATACACGTAAATACATACACCTATACATGTGTGATGGGGGGTGGGGAGGGAGGGCGGCATTGTGCGTAGTTGGAGCTGGGCTGCAGCAGGATCAGTCCCATTGCTGCCATTCGAATGAGGTGGGGGAGTGGGGAGAAGGGGGAGTGGAGGTGTTCCTAACCTCGCTGGCTCAACATCCAGGACCAGTGTCTGCCGGGCGACCCCACCCCAACACCGTGTTCTGTCTCCCAACCTCCATCAAGTGGAGGGCCCACAGAGATCCTGGGAGAAAGGCCAAAGAATTCAAGGTTGACCCTCTTTTTGCTGAGAGGCTGTTTCCTCTGGCTGAGGAGTCTAGAACCAGAGGTCGCAGTGCCAGAATAAGGGGTCGCCCATTTCGGACTGAGACGAGGAGAAATTTCTTCAATCAGAGGGTGGTGAATCTTTGGAATTCTCTACCCCAGAGGACTGTGGAGGCTCAGTCTTTGAGTATATTCAAGACAGAGATCGATAGATTTTTGGACACTCGGGGAATCGAGGGATATGGAGATCGGGCGGGAAAGTGGAGTTGAGGTCAATGATCTTATTGAATGGCGGAGCAGACTCTACTCCTGCTCCTATTTCTTAGATACTTCAAATCCTTCCAAATCCTTCTTCCCAGATACATAGAAACATAGAAATTTACAGTGCAGAAGGAGGCCATTTCGGCCCATCGTGTCCGCGCCGGCCGACAAGAAGCCACACGGTCCTTGGTCAGCAGCCCTGAAGGTTACATATAAATCAATGAACAATAGCGAAAAGGCAAAGAGCACCCAGCCCAACCAGTCTGCCTCACACAACTGCGACACCTCTTACACAGACAAACATTCTACACTCCACTCCAACCGGAGCCATGTGGTCTCCTGGGAGAGGCAAAAACCAGATAAAAACCCAGGCCAATTGGGGGGGGGGAAAAACTGGTACAATTCCTCTCCGGCCCATCCAGGTGACCGAAACCAGTCCAGGGGTCTAATACCTGGGTCTAATTGGGCCCTTCTTGCTGCTAGAATATACTGGCAGGATCCCTGACCCAACCACGAGGTCCGCTGTAAACTCAACTTTTGGACTCTGTATTTAAGGCGGGATATACTAGCCTTGGAGGCAGCTCAGAGAAGGTTCACGAGGTTGGTTTGGGAGATGAAAGGGTTGTCTTATGAAGGAAGGTTGAGCAGTTTGGGCCCCTACTCATTGGAGTTTAAGAACATAAGAACATAAGAAATAGGAGCAGGAGTAAGCCATAAGGCCCCTCGAGCCTGCTCCGCCATTTAATAAGATCATGGCTGATCATTCATCTCTGTACCCCTTTCCTGGATTCAGGTCCACTTCCCTGCCCGCTCCCCATAACCCCTTATTCCCTTATCATTTAAGAAACTGTCTATTTCTGTCTTAAATGTATTCAATGTCCCAGCTTCCACAGCTCTCTGAGGCACCGAATTCCACAGATTTACAACCCTCTGAGAGAAGAAATTTCTCCTCATCTCAGTTTTAAATGGGCGGCCCCTTACTCTAAGATTATGCCCTCTAGTTCTAGTCTCCCCTATCAGTGGAAACATCCTCTCTGCATCCACCTTGTCAAGCCCTCTCATAATCTTATACGTTTTGATAAGATCACCTCTCATTCTTCTGAATTCCAATGAGTAGAGGCCCAAACTACTCAGCCTTTCCTCATAAGTCAACACCCTCATCTCCAGAATCAACCTAGTGAACCTTCTCTGAATTGCCTCCGAGGCAAGTATATCCTTTTGTAAATATGGAAACCAAAACTGCACGCAGTATTCCAGGTGTGGCCTCACCAATACCCTGTACAACTGTAGCAAGACTTCCCTGCTTTTAAACTCCATCCCCTTTGCAATAAAGGCCAAGATTCCATTGGCCTTCCTGATCATTTGCTGGACCTGCGTGTTTCATGCACAAGTACCCCCAGGTCCTGCTGTACTGCAGCACTTTGCAATCTTTCTCCATTTAAATAATAGCTTGCTCTTTGATTTTTTTTCTGCCAAAGTGCATGACCTCACATTTTCTAACATTATACTCTACCTGCCAAATTTTTGCCCAGTCACTTAGCCTGTCTATGTCCTTTTGCAGATTTTTTGTGTCCTCCTCACACATTGCTTTTCCTCCCATCTTTGTATCATCAGCAAACTTGGCTGCGTTACACTCAGTCCCTTCTTCCAAGTCGTTAATATGGATTGTAATAGTTGGGGTCCCAGCACTGATCCCTGAGGCACCCCACTAGTTACTGATTGTCAACCAGAGAATGAACCATTTATCCCAACTCTCTCGTCTATCCCGAGTTTAGAAGAATGACAGGTGATCTTATTGAAACATATAAGATTTTGAGGGGGCTTGACAAGGTAGATGCAGAGAGGATGTTTCCCCTCGTGGGGGAATCTAGAACTAGGGGGGCATAGTTTCAGAATAAGGGGTCGCCCATTTAGAACTGAGATGAGGAGGAATTTCTTCTCTCAGAGGGTCGTGAATCTTTGGAATTCTCCGCCCCAGAGAGCTGTGGAGGCAGGGTCATTGAATATATTTAAAGTGGAGATAGACAGATTTTTGAACGATAAAGGAGTCAGTGGTTATGGGGAGCGGGCGGGGAAGTGGAGTTGAGGCCAAGATCAGATCAGCCATGATCTTACTGAATGGCGGAGCAGGTTCAAGGGGCCAAATGGCTTACTCCTGCTCCTATTTCTTCTATCCTTATATAACACAGACCAGGGATTCGATCAGTGGCCTCCCTGGTCTAGATGGCCCAGTCCCATACCCAACTGAGCCATCGCGGAGTGGGGCCGGGGGCGGGGGGCAGTGAGTCGGGTGGGCTGGGGAATGGGGGAGGGGGCAGGGACAGGGATGTTCAAGGGAGCGCTATTTCTCTCACAACGTCTCGTTTTAAATAAGTGGCATCAAAGATTTGATGTAAAAGTTGCTCATGTTTTGTTGATTAGCCAAGCCTGACAACCCGCCGAGGGTTCAATGGCCTTAGTGCTGCCTATTGAGGGCGTCAGCCGTGCCTCAGTGGGTAGTACACGCGCCTCTGAGTCAGAAGGTTGTGGGTTCAAGTCCCACTCCAGAGATTTGAGCACAAAATCTAGGCTGACCCTCCAGTGCAGTGCTGAGGGAGCGCTGCACTGTCGGAGGTGCTGTCTTTCGGATGAGACATTAAACCGAGGCCCCGTCTGCTCTCTTGGGTGGATGTGAAAGATCCCATGGCACTATTTTGAAAGAAGAGCAGGGGAGTTATCCCCGGTGTCCTGGGCCAATATTTATCCCTCAACCAACACCCAAAAAACAGATGATCTGGTCATTATCACATTGCTGTTTGTGGGAGCTTGCTGTGCGCAAATTGGCTGCCGCGTTTCCTACATTGCAACAGTGACTACACTGCAAAAATGAGTTCATTGGCTGTAAAGCGCTTTGAGACGTCTGGTAGTCATGAAAGGTGCTATATAAATGCAAGTCTTTCTTTTTTCATTGCTTGTTGCGAAAAGACCACCTTCATGTCCAGTCATTATTTGGTCAGGCACATCCGAGCATCCTGAAAAACACTGGTGCTCGAAGGGTTAAGGCCGCGTGTTGTACCATCCCCCCACCTCGCAAGCTCGGTCTTCCTCTGGCACTTTCCCAATTTTCCACATTTCTCCGTCTTCCTTAATCTCACCATTTTCTTTCACACTCCTCCCTCACCTCATCAATTTGTCTCCGTGTCTGCCTCCCAGGCCTTCATTCTGCTTCAAATAGTCTCTATCTTGGAGACTGTCTCTCGCGCTCCATCTTTCTCCCATATGTTTGACATAAGAACGTAAGAATTTGGAGCAGGAGCAGGCCATGCGACCCCTCGAGCCTGCTCCGCCATTCAATAGGATCATGGCCGATCTTCTACCTCAACTCCACTTTCCTGCACTGTCCCCATATCCCTTGGTTCCCCTAATATTCACAACTCTATCGCTCTCTGTCTTGAATATACTCAAAGACTGAACCTCCACAGCCCTCTGGGGCAGAGAATTCCAAAGATTCACCGCCCTCCGAGTAAAGAAATTTCTCCTCATCTCAGTCCTAAATGGCCGAGGTTCTCCCACTCTTCAACATTCTCTCTCATGCAAGGATCGAGTTTAAAACTCGGCACCAATCAATCGAGCTGTCGGGGGGGGGGGGTTGGGGGGAGGGGCAGGGGCACACTAGAAACCGCCATCAGGATGGCAGGGGGGAGGCTCGGGCTATTTTAAGTCCCGGCCCTCGTTTTTCATTGGCAGGCTGCTGGCCCAATCGCGTCGGGAAACACGCATTTGGGGCGGCGTAATATTCAATGGGTTGCCCGAGGACCCCCTGAAGCGGGAATGCACCTCGTAAAGCAAGGATACACTTCCTGCTTTCATATTTCATGGCAACGGTGAGTTAGAAAGAATGAAAGAGAGAAAGAAAGAGAGAAAAAGACTTGCATTTCTATAGCGCCTTTCACGACCACCGGACGTCTCAAAGCACTTTACAGCCAGTGAAGTACTTTTGGAGTGTCGTCACTGTTGTATTGTGGGAAACGCAGCAGCCAATTTGCTCCCACAAACAGCAATGTGAGAGTGACCAGATAATCTGTTTTTTGTTATGTTGATTGAGGGATACATATTGGCCCAGGACACCAGGGATAACTCCCCTGCTCTTCTTTGAAATAGTGCAGTGGGATCTTTTACACCCACCTGAGAGGGCAGACAGGGCCTCGGTTTAACGTCTCATCCGAAAGATGGCATCTCCGACAGTGCGGCACTCCCTCAGCACTGCACTGGGAGTGTCAGCCTAGATTTATGCGCTCAAGTTCCCGGCGTGGGAATTGAACCCACAACCTTCTGACTCAGAGGCGAGTGTGCTGCCCACTGAGCCACTGGCTGAGACGGAGGGCTTCCACATGGTTGCCCGAGGCCTCCCTGATAGTGGAGGAAATCAGGGCAAGGAGGGAGGTTCCCCAGCATCTGCAGGAGTGTACCCAGGCTGACTATCCGGCAGACCTGGGCAGTGGTGGATTGGACAGTCAGTGCTAGGACCACCCCTAGGATGTGAGTTGATGTCGGAAGTGGTTCAATGGCCTCAGAGGAGCAACAAGTGAGGAACAAAGGGACCTTGGAGTGCATGTCCACAGATCCCTGAAGGTAGCGGGCCAGGACCTGAGTCCATGATCGGGTCAGCCATGATCGTATTGAATGGCGGACCAGGCTCAAGGAGCCATATGGCCTACACCTGCTCCTATTTCTTATGTTCTTATGTTATGTTCTTATAAGGTGGTTAAGAAGGCATACGGAATGCTTGCCTTTATTAGCCGAGACATAGAATACAAGAGCAGGGAGGTTATGCTTGAACTGTATAAAACATTGGTTAGGCCACAGCTGGAGTACTGCGTGCAGTTCTGGTCACCACATTACAGGAAAGATGTGATTGCACTGGAGAGGGTACAGAGGAGATTTACAAGGATGTTGCCTGAACTGGAGAATTTTAGCTGTGAGGAAAGATTGGATAGGCTGGGGTTGTTTTCTTTGGAACAGAGGAGGCTGAGGGGAGATCTCATTGAGGTGTATAAAATTATGAGGGGCCTGGATAGAGTGGATAGGAAGGGCCTATTTCCCCTTAGCAGAGGGTTCAACAACCTGGGGGCATAGAGTAATTGGTAGAAGGTGTAGTGGGAATTTGAGGGGAAATTTCTTCACCCAGAGGGTGGTGGGGGTCTGGAACTCACTGCCTAAAAGGGTGGTAGAGGCAGAAACCCTCACCACATTTAAAAAGTACTTGGATGTGAACTTGAAGTGCTGTAACCTACAGGGCTACGGACCTAGAGCTGGAAAGTGGGATTAGGCTGGATAGATCTTTGTCGGCTGGCACGGACATGATGGGCCGAAATGGCCTCCTTCCGTGCTGTAAATTTCAATGATTCAATGATGTACCAAGCCTTTCCTCTCGGTCCTTCTCAACACCTGGACTTCTGCCAGAGAAGACACCTGGGAGGGAAGGACCACCTCCATCCCTCCTGAGCACTGGCAGAGACATCGGCACTCCACGTGGGGGGGGAGGACAGTGATCTGGAAGGGGGGCCTGAACCCAGTGAAATGCCCAGCGAGAGTGAGTACGCACCTGGGACTGGTGGCAGGGGCAGGCCAGGGGGGCCTTCCAACTCTGCTGAGCAGAGAAGATAGCTGAGGAGGAACCTTTTCCAGTGGCAGGAGGGGCAGCAACCAGAGGACACACAGATTTAAGCTGACTGGCAAACTGAGCCAGAGGCGACCAAATAAGGGGCCGCCCATTTAAAACGGAGATGAGTAGGAATTTCTTCTCTCAGAGGGTCGTGACTCTTTGGAATTCTCTACCCGAGAGAGCTGTGGAGGCTGGGTCATTGAATGTATTTAAACATAGAAACATAGAAAATAGGTGCAGGAGTAGGCCACTCAGCCCCTCGAGCCTGCACCACCATTCAATATGATCATGGCTGATCATGCAACTTCAGTACCCCATTCCTGCTTTCTCTCCATACCCCTTGATCCCTTTAGCCATAAGGGCCACATCTCCCTTTTGAATATATCTAACGAACTCGCCTCAACAACTCTCTGTGGGAGAGAATTCCACAGGTTCACAATTCTCTGAGTGAAGAAGTTTCTCCTCATCTCGGTCCTAAATGGCTTACCCCTTATCCTTAGACTGGTAACCCTGGTTCTGGACTTCCCCAACATCGGAAACATTCTTCCTGCATCTAACCTGTCCAGTCCCATCGGAATTTTAAATGTTTCTATGAGATACCCTCTCATTCTTCTAATTTCCAGTGAATATAAGCCTAGTCGATCTAGTCTTTCTTCATATGTCAGTCCTGTCATCCCAGGAATCAGTCTGGTGAACCTTCGCTGCACTCCCTCGATAGCAAGAATAGCAGATTAGGAGACCAAAAATATACACAATATTCAAGGTGTGGCCTCACCAAGGCCCTGTACAACTGCAGTAATTCCTCCCTGCTCCTATACTCAAATCCTCTCGCTATGAAGGCCAACATGCCATCTCCAAGGTGGAGATAGACAGATTTTTGAACTGTAGGGAAGTCAAGGGTTATGGGGAGCAGGCAGGGAAGTGGAGTTGAGGCCATGATCTTATTGAATGGTGGAGCAGGCTCGAGAGGCCAAATGGCCTACTCCTGCTCCTATTTCTTATGTTTATATGACAACAGGAAACATTTTTTTACACAGTGACTTGTCGGGATCTGGAATGCACTGCCTGAAAAGGGTGACTCATGAATGATAGAAATTTAAGGCACGGAAGGAGGCCATTTCGGCCCATTGTGTCCACACTGGCCGACCAAGAGCCACCCGGCCTAATCCCACTTTCCAGCTCTTGGTCCGTAGCCCTGTAGGTTACGGCACCTCAAGTGCACATCCAAGTACTTTATAAATGTGGTGAGGGTTTCTGCCTCTACCACCCTTTCAGGCAGTGAGTTCCAGACCCCCACCACCCTCTGGGTGAAGAAATTTCCCCTCAAATCCCCAATTACTTTAAATTTGTGCCTCCGGGTTATTGACCCCTGGTTGGTGGAAACAGATTCGATAGTAACTTTAAAAAAAAAAATTGGATAAATACTTGAAGGAAAATTACTTGCAGGGATTTGGGGACAGAGCCAGGGAGAGGGTGGGGCTAATCGGACAGCTCTTTCAGAGAGCTGGCACAGACATGATGGACCGAATGGCCTCTTTCTGTTCTGTATATTCTACGATTCTGTGCCAGATAGAAATGAAAATGGCTGGCTTCTCCCGAGCAGCTGTACCAGGGGAGGGGTTGGAAAATTCCTCTGCTGCTCGCCCTGCTTCCACAAGGCTGTGGCTTCTCTTCCTCCAACTTTTCTTCCATCCCGATGAAACTGGCATTAATAGCGCCCATGCCCGAGCTTATTGCAGGTAAATCTATAAGAGAAAGATGTGACCCGGAATCTGCAAACTCTCCCGGCACTTCAAACAGCTCACCGTCCCTTCGCTCCACCTACCTGAAGGTGCGTGGCCCCTTTAAATGCTGCTTCAGTGGCTCTGATGGACCAATCCCGCAAGGCTTTACTGGTGGGTTGGGCACTGGGAGCGACTCACACTATTCGGCTTTAAAGTGACATTGGGGGGGGGGGGGTCCCTATATTCGAACCCAATTTGATGGGGGCCCCTCCTGCCTCTCTTTGTCACTCTCTTCTCACACACACACAGCCTCACACACACTTTCTCTCTCTCGCACACTGGCCAGAATCGTACCAGCCCTGTGAGTGCGAGTATGGAGGCGGAGCCATTGTCAAAACGGCCATGAGTGACAGCGGGGTGAAATTCCACTCTGAACCCGCCTCCGTGTGAATTTCACAAGTGCAGGCTCTGCCTGTAGTTTGCAGACCCGGCGCTAAGCTGTGAGTTGTGGCTCAGTGGGTCACACACTCGCCCCTGAGTCAGCAGGTTGTGGGTTCAAGTCTCCCAGGGGCAGCACGGGCCCAGCCCACACTGTGATCTGTGCGCGCACTAGGTCCGTGCAGCAGAGCTGGTTTCCAGTCGTCCTGGTTAACCCTTGCCACTGGACCAAGACCTAGCTCTGTCAAGCCCGTGTGGTGGCTGGTGTGCAACGGCCACCCCACGTTAAAACAATCCACACACAGGCATCTTCCACCCTTCAGGATGTAGTTCAGGATCTGGAATATTAGGTCTTTCATTGAAACACCTGTGAACTCATCCCTTTTTGGCGTGGAAGCAAGTCATCCTCGTTTTGAGGGATCGCCTATGATGATGCGAACCAGGGTTTTGAGCACAAAAAAAATCTAGGCTGACACTCCCAGTGCAGTGCTGAGGGAGTGCTGCACTGTCGGAGGTGCCATCTTTTCGATGAGACATTAAACCGAAGCCCCGTCTGCTCTCTCAAGTGGACTTAAAAGATCCCATGGCACGATCTCAAAGAAGAGCAGGGGAGTTATCCCCAGTGTCCTGGGCCAATATTTATCCCTCAATCAACATAACAAAAAAACAGATTATCCGGTCATTATCACATTGCTGTTTGTGGGAGCTTGCTGGGTGCATTTTGGCTGCCGCGTTTCCCACATTACAACAATGATTACTCCAAAAGTACTTCATTGGCTGTAAAGCGCTTTGAGATGACCGATAGTCGTGAAAGGCACTATATAAATGCAAATCTTTCTTTCTTTCTAAGTGACGTGTCAGGCAATTGTATCAGTTAACAATATATTTAAACAGCATTTTGCCAGGTCCAAAGGATTTTTCCAAGTTTTTAATACGAGGTTCCCGTCCCTTGGGTATCATGTCAGGTAAGTGTGTCGGGTTCTCAACAACTCTGGATTGGTTTGACTAGCTGCAGAAGTGGTATAAAAGCTATTTCACGACTGTTCAGTTTCCAATCAAAGAAGCTGGAGCTTTCAGGATTTGGAAAAATGCTTTACAGCTTTATGGAGGTTTGAAGTGTTTGCAGTGAACTCTCTATCCAGTGTCACCTCCTTGGATCAATCTCTCTCACCATTGACAGATCGCTTCTGTCATCTCAACCTCACCTGCCATTGATTCCAGCAGCACCGGTGCCCTTGAAAAAATCTCACCTTGGTCCTCAGAATCCCACCACAATCAGCCCCTACACCAGCATCACCAGGCACACCAGCAGCACCAACAACTATACCAAGCTTCTCCGCTATCATCTGATGCTGCACAGGGCACAGCGGAAAGGGGGGGGGGAGCAAATACCCCTTTTTGTAATGCCAGTTAATGCCTTCGGGGGGAGCTAATGAGGCACAAAATACTTTCCACTCGGTGAGGGGGGGGTGGAGGGAGGCAGCGAAAAGCTAGGTAGGAATGTAAGTCGTGAGGAGGATGCAAAGAGACTTCAAGGGGATATAGACAAGCTAAGTGAGTGGGCAAGAACATGGCAAATGGATTATAATATGCAGAAGTTATCCATTTTGGTAGGAAAAATAGAAAAGCAGAGTATTTTTTAAATGGTGAGAGATTGGGAAATGTTGGTGTTCAGAGGGACCTGGGTGTCCTTGTACACGAATCACTGAAAGTTAACATGCAGGTACAGCAAGCAATTAAAAAAGCAAATGGTTTGTTGCTCTTTATTACAAGAGGATTTGTGTAAAAGAGTAAAGACTTCTTACTGCAATTATACAGGGCCCTGGTGAGACCGCACCTGAAGTATTGTGTACAGTTTTGGTCACCTTACCTAAGGAAGGATATACTTGCCTTAGAGGAAATGCATCGAAGGTTCACCAGACTGATTCCTGGGATGGGGGGATTGTTCTATGAGGAAAGATTAAGTAGACTAGGTGTTATGTCTTTGGATGCTCTGATAATGACAAAGTATTGATCTTGAACTGTAGTGACCTTAGTCCATTTAATATAACTCCAGAGTGAGGATACCACACCGTGGACTCCCTTTTATACCTGGGTACCTGTGGTGTACAGGTGACCCCTGGGCCTCCACCAGTTGCGCCCTCTGGTGGTGCCAACATAGTGTATACAGTGTGAACCCTATTGATGGTACCTCCAGTAAACAAGTTAGGCAACTATATAGTGACTACACAGAGAGTATATCTATAGTATACATATATAACACTAGGCCTATATTCTCTAGAGTTTAGAAGAATGAGAGGTGATCTAATTGAAACATACAAAATTCTTACAGAACTTGACAGGGTAGATGCAGGGAGGATGTTTCCTCTGGCTGAGGAGTCTAGAACCAGGGATCACAGTCTCAGAATAAGGGGTCAGCCATTTAGGATTGAGATGAGGTGAAACTTCTTCACTCAGAGGGTGGTGAGTCTTTGGAATTCTCAACCTCAGAGGGCTGTGGAGGCTCAGTCTTTGAGTATATTCAAGACAGAGATCGATAGATTTTTTGGATATTAAGGGAATCAAGGGATATGAGGTTAGCGCAGGGAAGTGGAGTTGAGGTAGAAGATCAGCCATGATCTTGTTGAATGGAGGAGCAGGCTCGAGGGGCCAGTTGGCCTATTCCTGCTCCTAATTCTTATGTTCTAATGTCCTCTCATATTTCCCTCTCTCTCACAAACACATATTCTCCCTTGCTCTCTCCCACATAAATCTACCTCTCCCTTCCTCCCACACACACTTTCACACACTCCTTTTCTCCCCCTACTCTCCCATCTCCCTGTCGATTTATCCGATGGTTGATTAACAAGAGTCCCACTGATCATCTCAATGCTCGCACATTCCCTCTGTCATCACACCTTTCATTATTCACGTAAATCATCACACAGTATATAAAGGTGTATTGAACAATACAAAGGCAGTGTACATGCGGGGTCATTTAACATGTCTCTAGTCATTGTGACATTCGAGATCACTTTACAATCATTACTACTGTTCTCTGATCGGTTTTAAAACTGGGATTCTCAAACCGGGAGTGTGTCGGTATTTACAGGGGGTCCCCGGCAGTGTGTCGGCATTTACAGGGGGTCCCCGGAAGTGTGCCAGTATTTACAGGGGGCCCCCGGGAGTGTGTCAGTATTTACAGGGTGTCCTCAAAAGTGCGTCAATATTTACAGGGGTTCTCTGGGAGTGTGTCAGTATTTACAGGGGGTCGCCGGGAGTGTGTCAATATTTACAGGGGGTCCCCGGGAGTGTGCCAGTATTTACAGGAAGTCCCCGAGAGTGTGTCAGAATTTACAGGGGGTCCCCGGAGGTGCTTCTGTATTTGCAGGGGTCCTTGGAAGTGTGTCAATATTTATCGGGGTTCTCTGGGAGTGTGTCCATATTTACATGGGGTCCCCGTAATGTGTCAGTATTTACAGGGGGTCCCTGGAAGTGTGTCAGTATTTACAGGGGGTCCCCGGGAGTGTGTCAGTATTTATAGCGGGTCTCCGGGAGTGTGCCAGTACTTACAGTAGGTCCCCGGGAGCGTGTCAGTTTTTACAGGAGGCCATCGGGAATGTGTCAGTATTTACAGGAGGCCATCGGGAATGTGTCAGTATTTACAGGGATTCCCGGGGAGTGTGTTAAAATTTACAGGTGGTCCCCGGGAGTGTGTCAGTATTTACAGGGAGTCCCCGGGAGTGTGTCAGTATTTACAGGGGGTCCCCAGGCAGATGTCAGTATTTACAGGATGTCGCATGAGTGTGTCTGCCTTTACTGGAGGTCCCCGGCATTGTGTCATTATTTACAGAGGTTCCCCAGGAGTGTGTCAGTATTTATTAGGTGTTCATGGGAGTGTGTCAGCATTTACAGCAGGTTGCCGGGAGTGTGTCAGTATTTACAGGGGGTCCTTGGGAGTATGTCAGTATTGACAGGGGATCCCTGGGAGTGTGTTAGTATTTACATAGGGTCCCTGGGAGTGTGTCGGTATTTACAGGGGGTCCATGTGAGTGTGTCAGTATTTACAGGGGTTCTTAGGAGTGTGACAGTATTTAAAATGGGTTCCGGGGAGTGTGTAAGTATTTACAGGCTGGCCCAGGGAGTGTGTTAGTATTTACAGGGGGACCCCGGAAGTGTGTCAGTATTTACAGGGGATCCCCGGGAGTGTGCCAGTATTTACAGGGGGCCCCCGGAAGTGTGTCAGTATTTACAGGGGTCCTGGGGAGTGTGTTAATATTTACAGGGGGTCCCTGGGGGTGTGTCAGTATTTACAGGGCCCCCTGCGAGTGTGTAACTATTTACAGGGAGTTCCTGGGAGCGTGTCAGTATTTACAGGGGTCCCCAGGAGTGTATCACTGTTTACAGGGTGTCCTTGGGAGTGTGTCAGTATTTACAGGGGTTCCCTGGGAGTGTGACAGTATTTACAGAGGGTGCCTGGGAGTGTGTCAGTATTTACAGGGGTCCTTGGGAGTGTGTCAGTATTTACAGGGAGTCCTTGGGAGTGTGTCAGTATTAAGAAGGGCTCGCCGGGAGTGTGTCAATATTTACAGGGGATCCCCGGAAGTGTGTCAGTATTTACATGGAGTCTCCATGAGTGTGTCAATCGTTACAGTTGTCCCTGGGAGTGTGTCAGCATTTACAGGGGGTCCCCTGGAGTGTTGGTATTTACAGGGGATCCCTGGGAGTGTCAGTATTTACAGGGGGTGCCAGGGAGTGTGTCAGTATTTACAGGGTGTCCCTGGGACTATTTCAGCATTTATAGGGATCCCCAGGAGTGTGTCAGTATTTACAGGGCGTCTCTCGGAGTCTGTCAGCATTTACAGGGGGTCTCTGGGAGTGTGTTATTATTTACAGCGGGTCCCCGGGAGTGTGTCAGTATTTAGAGGTGTGTCAGTATTTACAGGTGATCCGAAGGAGTGTATCATTGTTTACAGGGTGTCCCTGGGAGTGTGTCAGTATTTTCAGGGGGTCCCCATGAGTGCATCAGTATTTACAGGTGATTCCCAGGAGTGTATCATTGTTTACAGGGTGTCCCTGGGAGTGTGTCAGTAGTTACAGTTGTCCCTGGGAGTGTATCAGTATTTACAGGGTGTCCCTGGGAGTGTGTCAGTATTTACAGGGGATCCCCAGGAGTGTGTCAGTATTTACAGGGGTTCCCTGGGAGTGTGTCACTATTTACAGGGGGTGCCTGGGAGTGTGTCAGTATTTACAGGGGGTGCCTGGGAGTGTATCAGTATTTACAGGGGGTTCTTGGGAGTGTGTCAGCATTAAGAAGGGCTCGCCGGGAGTGTGTCAATATTTACAGGGGATCCCCGGAAGTGTGTCAGTATTTACATGGAGATCCCGTGAGTGTGTCAGTAGTTACAGTTGACCCTGACAGTGTGCCAGCATTTACAGGGGGTCCCCTGGAGTGTTGGTATTTACAGGGGATCCCTGGGAGTGTCAGTATTTACAGGGGGTGCCAGGGAGTGTGTCAGTATTTACAGGGGGTCCCTGGGAGTGTGTCAGTATTTACGGGGGTGCCAGGGAGTATGTCAGTATTTACAGGGGGTCCCTGGGAGTGTGTCAGTATTTACAGGGGGTGCCCGGGTGTGTGTCAGTATTTACAGGGTGTCCCCAGGAGTGTGTCACTATTTACAGTGTGTTTCCCGGAGTGTTTCAGCATTTATAGGGATCCCCAGGAATGTGTCAGTATTTACAGGGGGTCCCTGGGAGTGTGTCAGTATTTACAGGGGGTCTCTCGGAGTGTGTCAGTATTTACAGGGGGTCTCTGGGAATGTGTCAGTATTTACAGGGGGTCTCTGGGAGTGTGTTATTATTTACAGCGGGTCCCCGGGAGTGTGTAAGTATTTAGAGGGGCTCCCCGGGAGTGTGTCAGTATTTACAGGGGATCCCCGAGAGTGTATCATTGTTTACAGGGTGTCCCTGGGAGTGTGTCAGTATTTACAGGGTGTCCCTGGGAGTGTGTCAGTATTTACAGGGGACCCCCGGAAGTGTGTCAGTATTTACAGAGGATCCCCAGGAGTGTATCTTTGTTTACAGGGTGTCCCTGGGAGTGTGTCAGTATTTACAGGGGGTGCCTGGGAGTGTGTCAGTATTTACAGGGAATCCCCAGGAGTGTGTCCGTATTTACAGGGGTTTCCTGGGAGTGTGTCAGTATTTACAGGGAATCCCCAGGAGTGTGTCAGTATTTACAGGGGGTGCCCGGGAGTGTGCCAGTATTAAGAAGGGCTCGCCGGGCGTGTGTCAATATTTACAGGGGATCCCCGGGAGTGTGTCAGTAATTACATGGAGTCCCCGTGAGTGTGTCAGTAGTTACAGTTGTCCCTGGGAGTGTGTCAGCATTTACAGGGGGTCCCCTGGAGTGTTGGTATTTACAGGGGATCCTTGGGAGTGTCAGTGTTTACAGGGGTTGCCAGGGAGTGTGTCAGTATTTACAGGGGGTCCATGGGAGTGTGTCAGTATTAACAGGGGGTGCCCGGGAGTTTGTCAGTATTTACAGGGTGTCCCCGGGAGCTTTTCAGCATTTATAGGGATCCCCAGGAGTGTGTCAGTATTTACAGCGGGTGCCCGGGAGTGTGTCAGTATTTACAGGGGGTCCATGGGAGTGTGTCAGTATTTACAGGGGGTCCCCATGAGTGCGTTAGTATTTACAGGTGATCCCCAGGAGTGTATCATTGTTTACAGGGAGTGTGTCAGTCGTTACAGTTGTCCCTGGGAGTGTCAGTATTTACAGGGTGTCCCTGAGAGTGTGTCAGTATTTACAGGATTTCCACCGGAGTGTGTCAGTATTTACAGGGGTTTTACTGGGAGTGTGTCAGTATTTACAGGGGGTGCCTGGGAGTGTGTCAGTATTTACAGGGGGCCCCCGGGAGTGTGTCAGTATTTACAGGGGGTCCCGGGAAGTGTGTTAATATTTACAGGGGGTCCCGGGGAGTGTGTCAGTATTTACAGGAGATCCCTGTGAATGTGTCAGTATTTACAGGGATCCCAGGAGTGTGTCAGTATTTACAGGTGATCGCTGGGAGTCTGTCAGTATTTACAGGGAGTCCCCGGGAGTGTGTCAGTATTTCCAGGGGGTCCCCAGGCAGATGTCAGTATTTACAGGATGTCGCATGAGTGTGTCTGCCTTTACTGGAGGTCCCCGGCATTGTGTCATTATTTACAGAGGTTCCCCAGGAGTGTGTCAGTATTTATTAGGTGTTCATGGGAGTGTGTCAGCATTTACAGGGGGTTGCCGGGAGTGTGTCAGTATTTACAGGGGGTCCCTGGGAGTATGTCAGTATTGACAGGGATCCCTGGGAGTGTGTTAGTATTTACATAGGGTCCCTGGGAGTGTGTCGGTATTTACAGGGATTCTTAGGAGTGTGACATTATTTACAATGGGTTCCGGGGAGTGTGTAAGTATTTACAGGCTGGCCCAGGGAGTGTGTTAGTATTTACAGGGGTTTCCTGGGAGTGTGTTAGTATTTACATAGGGTGCCTGGGAGTGTGTCAGTATTTACAGGGGTGCCTGGGAGTGTGTCAGTATTTACAGGGGTCCCCAGGAGTGTATCACTGTTTACAGGGTGTCCCTGGGAGTGTGTCAGTATTTACAGGGGGTGCCTGGGAGTGTGTCAGTATTTACAGGGGGTCCTTGGGAGTGTGTCAGTATTTACAGGGAGTCCTTGGGAGTGTGTCAGTATTAAGAAGGGCTCGCCGGGAGTGTGTCAATATTTACAGGGGATCCCCGGGAGTGTGTCAGTATTTACAGAGGATCCCCAGGAGTGTATCATTGTTTACAGGGTGTCCCTGGGAGTGTGTCAGTATTTTCAGGGGGTCCCTGGGAGTGTGTCAGTATTTACAGGGGGTGCCTGGGAGTGTGTCAGTATTTACAGGGAATCCCCAGTAGTGTGTCAGTATTTACAGGGGGTGCCTGGGAGTGTGTCAGTATTTACAGGGAATCCCCAGGAGTGTGTCAGTATTTACAGGGGGTGCCCGGGAGTGTGCCAGTATTAAGAAGGGCTCGCCGGGAGTGTGTCAATATTTACAGGAGATCCCTGAGAGTGTGTCAGTAATTACATGGAGTCCCCGTGAGTGTGTCAGTAGTTACAGTTGTCTCTGGGAGTGTGTCAGCATTTACAGGGGGTCCCCTGGAGTGTTGGTATTTACAGGGGATCCTTGGGAGTGTCAGTATTTACAGGGGTTGCCAGGGAGTGTGTCAGTATTTGCAGGGGGTCCATGGGAGTGTGTCAGTATTTACAGGGGGTGCCCGGGAGTTTGTCAGTATTTACAGGGGGTCCATGTGAGTGTGTCAGTATTTACAGGGGGTCCCCATGAGTGCGTCAGTATTTACAGGTGATCCCCAGGAGTGTATCATTGTTTACAGGGAGTGTGTCAGTAGTTACAGTTGTCCCTGGGAGTGTGTCAGTATTTACAGGGTGTCCCTGGGAGTGTGTCAGTATTTACAGGATTTCCCCAGGAGTGTGTCAGTATTTACAGGGGTTTCCTGGGGGTGTGTCAGTATTTACAGGGGGTGCCTGGGAGTGTGTCAGTATTTACAGGGGGTGCCTGGGAGTGTGTCAGTATTTACAGGGGTCCCCAGGAATGTATTATTGTTTACAGGGTGTCCCTGAGAGTGTGTCAGTAGTTACAGGGGTTCCCTGGGAGTGTGTCAATATTTACAGGGGACACCTGGCAGTGAGTCAGTATTTACAGGGGGTCCTTGGGAGTATGTCAGTATTAAGAAGGGCTCGCCGGTAGTGTGTCAATATTTACAGGGAATCCCTGGGAGTGTGTCAGTATTTACATGGAGACCCCGTGAGTGTGTTAGTATTTACAGAGGGTCTCCGAGAGTGTGTCAGTAAATACAGGGGGTCTCTGGGAGTGTGTTATTGTTTACAGCGGGTCCCCGGAGGTGTGTCAGTATTTTCAGGGGGTCCCCATGAGTGCGTCAGTATTTACAGGGGGTCCCTGGGAGTGTGTCAGTATTTACAGGGGGTGCCCGGGAGTGTGTTTGTATTTACAGGGGGTCCCCGGGAAGTGTGTCTATATTTACAGGGGACCCCCGAGGAGTGTGTTAGTATTTACAGGGGGTCTCTGGGAATGTGTCAGTATTTACAGGGGATCCCCAGAAGTGTGTCAGTATTTACAGAGGATCCCCAGGAGTGTATCATTGTTTACAGGGTGTCCCTGGGAGTGTGTCAGTATTTTCAGGGGGTCCCTGGGAGTGTGTCACTATTTACAGGGGGTGCCTGGGAGTGTGTCAGTATTTACAGGGAATCCCCAGGAGTGTGTCAGAATTTACAGGGGGTGCCCGGGAGTGTGCCAGTATTAAGAAGGGCTCGCTGGGAGTGTGTCAATATTTACAGGGGATCCCCGGGAGTGTGTCAGTAATTACATGGAGTCCCCGTGAGTGTGTCAGTAGTTACAGTTGTCCCTGGGAGTGTGTCAGCATTTACGCATTTACAGGGGGTCCACTGGAGTGTTGGTATTTACAGGGGATCCTTGGGAGTGTCAGTATTTACAGGGGTTGCCAGGGAGTGTGTCAGTATTTACAGGGGGTCCATGGGAGTGTGTCAGTATTAACAGGGGGTGCCCGGGAGTTTGTCAGTATTTACAGGGTGTCCCCGGGAGTTTTTCAGCATTTATAGGGATCCCCAGGAGTGTGTCAGTTTTTACAGGGGGTGCCCGGGAGTGTGTCAGTATTTACAGGGGGTCCATGGGAGTGTGTCAGTATTTACAGCGGGTCCCCATGAGTGCGTCAGTATTTACAGGTGATCCCCAGGAGTGTATCATTGTTTACAGGGAGTGTGTCAGTATTTACAGGGTGTCCCCGGGAGTGTGTCAGTATTTACAGAGGATCCCCAGGAGTGTATCATTGTTTACAGGGTGTCCCTGGGAGTGTGTCAGTATTTTCAGGGGGTCCCTGGGAGTGTGTCAGTATTTACAGGGGGTGCCTGGGAGTGTGTCAGTATTTACAGGGAATCCCCAGTAGTGTGTCAGTATTTACAGGGGGTGCCTGGGAGTGTGTCAGTATTTACAGGGAATCCCCAGGAGTGTGTCAGTATTTACAGAGGGTGCCCGGGAGTGTGCCAGTATTAAGAAGGGCTCGCCGGGAGTGTGTCAATATTTACAGGAGATCCCCGAGAGTGTGTCAGTAATTACATGGAGTCCCCGTGAGTGTGTCAGTAGTTAAAGTTGTCCCTGGGAGTGTGTCAGCATTTACAGGGGGTCCCCTGGAGTGTTGGTATTTACAGGGGATCCTTGGGAGTGTCAGTATTTACAGGGGTTGCCAGGGAGTGTGTCAGTATTTACAGGGGGTCCATGGAAGTGTGTCAGTATTTACAGGGGGTGCCCGGGAGTTTGTCAGTATTTACAGGGTGTCCCCGGGAATTTTTCAGCATTTATAGGGATCCCCAGGAGTGTGTCAGTATTTGCAGGGGTTTCCTGGGAGTGTGTCAGTATTTACAGGGGGTGCCTGGGAGTGTGTCAGTATTTACAGGGGTCCCCAGGAATGTATCATTGTTTACAGGGTGTCCCTGAGAGTGTGTCAGTTGTTACAGGGGTTCCCTGGGAGTGTGTCAGTATTTACAGGGGACACCTGGCAGTGAGTCAGTATTTACAGGGGGTCCTTGGGAGTATGTCAGTATTAAGAAGGGCTCGCCGGTAGTGTGTCAATATTTACAGGGAATCCCCGGGAGTGTGTCAGTATTTACATGGAGACCCCGTGAGTGTGTTAGTATTTACAGAGGGTCTCCGAGAGTGTGTCAGTATTTACAGGGGGTCTCTGGGAGTGTGTTATTGTTTACAGCGGGTCCCCGGAGGTGTGTCAGTATTTTCAGGGGGTCCCCATGAGTGCGTCAGTATTTACAGGGGGTCCCTGGGAGTGTGTCAGTATTTGCAGGGGGTGCCCGGGAGTGTGTTTGTATTTACAGGGGGTCCCCGGGAAGTGTGTCTGTATTTACAGGGGACCCCCGAGGAGTGTGTTAGTATTTACAGGGGGTCTCTGGGAATGTGTCAGTATTTACAGGGGGTCTCTGGGAGTGTGTTATTATTTACAGCGAGTCCCCGGGAGTGTGTAAGTATTTAGAGGGGCTCCCCGGGAGTGTGTCAGTATTTACAGGGGATCCCCTAGAGTGTATCATTGTTTACAGGGTGTCCCTGGGAGTGTGTCAGTATTTACAGGGTGTCCTTGGGAGTGTGTCAGTATTTACAGGGGATCCCCAGAAGTGTGTCAGTATTTACAGAGGATCCCCAGGAGTGTATCATTGTTTACAGGGTGTCCCTGGGAGTGTGTCAGTATTTTCAGGGGGTCCCTGGGAGTGTGTCACTATTTACAGGGGGTGCCTGGGAGTGTGTCAGTATTTACAGGGAATCCCCAGGAGTGTGTCAGTATTTACAGGGGGTGCCCGGGAGTGTGCCAGTATTAAGAAGGGCTCGCCGGGAGTGTGTCAATATTTACAGGGGATCCCCGGGAGTGTGTCAGTAATTACATGGAGTCCCCGTGAGTGTGTCAGTAGTTACAGTTGTCCCTGGGAGTGTGTCAGCATTTACGCATTTACAGGGGGTCCACTGGAGTGTTGGTATTTACAGGGGATCCTTGGGAGTGTCAGTATTTACAGGGGTTGCCAGGGAGTGTGTCAGTATTTACAGGGGGTCCATGGGAGTGTGTCAGTATTAACAGGGGGTGCCCGGGAGTTTGTCAGTATTTACAGGGTGTCCCCGGGAGTTTTTCAGCATTTATAGGGATCCCCAGGAGTGTGTCAGTTTTTACAGGGGGTGCCCGGGAGTGTGTCAGTATTTACAGCGGGTCCCCATGAGTGCGTCAGTATTTACAGGTGATCTCCAGGAGTGTATCATTGTTTACAGGGAGTGTGTCAGTAGTTACAGTTGTCCCTGGGAGTGTGTCAGTATTTACAGGGTGTCCCTGGGAGTGTGTCAGTATTTACAGGGGGTGCCTGGGAGTGTGTCAGTATTTACAGGGGTCCCGAGGAGTGTGTCAGTATTTACAGGGGTTTCCTGGGAGTGTGTCAGTATTTACAGGGGTTTCCTGGGAGTGTGTCAGTATTTACAGGGGGTGCCTGGGAGTGTGTCAGTATTTACAGGGGTCCCGAGGAGTGTATCATTGTTTACAGGGTGTCCCTGGGAGTGTGTCAGTAGTTACAGGGGTTCCCTGGGACTGTGTCAGTATTTACAGGGGGCGCCTGGCAGTGAGTCAGTATTTACAGGGGGTCCTTGGGAGTATGTCAGTATTAAGAAGGGCTCGCCGGTAGTGTGTCAATATTTACAGGGAATCCCCGGGAGTGTGTCAGTATTTACATGGAGACCCCGTGAGTGTGTTAGTATTTACAGAGGGTCTCCGAGAGTGTGTCAGTATTTACAGGGGGTGCCCGGGAGTGTGTTTGTATTTACAGGGGGTCCCCGGGAAGTGTGTCTGTATTTACAGGGGGCCCCCGAGGAGTGTGTCAGTATTTACAGGGGGTCCCCGTGACTGTGTCAGTAGTTACAGTTTTCCCTGGGAGTGTGCCAGCATTTACAGGAGGTCCCCTGGAGTGTTGGTATTTACAGGGGATCCCTGGGAGTGTGTTAGTATTTACAGGGGGTGCCAGGGAGTGTGTCAGTATTTACAGGGGGTGCCCGGGAGTGTGTCAGTATTTACAGGAGGTCCCCGGGGAGTGTGTCAGTATTTACAGGGGGTCCCCGGGGAGTGTGTCAGTATTTACAGGGGGCCCCCGAGGAGTGTGTCAATATTTACAGGGGGTCCCCGGGAGTGTGTCAGTATTTGCAGGGGTTGCCCGGGAGTGTGTCAGTATTTACAGGGGCTGCCCGGGAGTTTGTCAGTATTTACAGCGTGTTCCCGGGAGTGTTTCAGCTTTTATAGGGATCCCCAGGAGTGTGTCAGTATTTACAGGGGGTCTCTCGGAGTGTGTCAGTATTTACAGGGGGTCTCTGGGAGTGTGTCAGTATTTAAAGGGGGTCTCTGGGAGTGTGTCAGTATTTACAGGGGTTCCCTGGAATGTATCATTACGTACAGTGGCTCCCCGATAGTGTGTCAGTATTTACAGGGGATCCCTGGGTGTGTGTCAGTATTTACAGGGGTTCCCCGGAATGTGTCATTACGTACAGTGGCTCCCCGATAGTGTGTCAGTATTTACAGGGGATCCCTGGGTGTGTGTCAGTATTTACAGGGGTTTCCCGGAATGTGTCATTACGTACAGTGGCTCCCCGATAGTGTGTCAGTATTTACAGGGGATCCCCAGGAGTGTGTTTGTATTTACAGGGGGTCCCCGGGAAGTGTGTCTGTATTTACAGGGGGCCCCCGAGGAGTGTGTTAGTATTTACAGGGGGTCTCCGAGAGTGTGTCAGTATTTACAGGGGGTCCCCGTGACTGTGTCAGTAGTTACAGTTTTCCCTGGGAGTGTGCCAGCATTTACAGGAGGTCCCCTGGAGTGTTGGTATTTACAGGGGATCCCTGGGAGTGTCAGTATTTACAGGGGGTGCCAGGGAGTGTGTCAGTATTTACAGGGGGTGCCCGGGAGTGTGTCAGTATTTACAGGGGGCCCCCGAGGAGTGTGTCAATATTTATAGGGGGTCCCCGGGGAGTGTGTCAGTATTTACAGAGGGTCCCCGGGGAGTGTGTCAGTATTTACAGGGGGCCCCCGAGGAGTGTGTCAATTTTTACAGGGGGTCCCCGGGAGTGTGTCAGTATTTGCAGGGGTTGCCCGGGAGTTTGTCAGTATTTACAGCGTGTTCCCGGGAGTGTTTCAGCTTTTATAGGGATCCCCAGGAGTGTGTCAGTATTTACAGGGGGTCTCTCGGAGTGTGTCAGTATTTACAGGGGGTCTCTGGGAGTGTGTCAGTATTTACAGGGGTTCCCCGGAATGTGTCATTACGTACAGTGGCTCCACGATAGTGTGTCAGTATTTACAGGGGATCCCTGGGTGTGTGTCAGTACTTACAAGGAGTTTCCAGGTGTGTGTGAATATTTACAGGCGGTCCCACGGAGTGTTAGATTTTACAGGGAATCCCTGGGATTGCATCAGTATTTACAGGAGGGTCCCCAGGAGTTTTTCAGCATTTAAAGGGGATCCCCGGGAGTGTGTAAATATTTACAGGGTGTCCCCCTGACTGTGTCAGTATTTCCAGAGGTCCCCAGGAGTGTGTCAGTATTTAAAAGGTTCCCCCATGTGCGTGTCACTAGTTACAGTGGGCCTCTGGGAGTGTGTCAGTATTTACAAGGGGTCCCCCCGGGAGTGTGTCAAAATTTCCAAAGATTCCTGCACGGATTAGTTTAAAAATCCAAGCCTAACACATTGTATGGTTTCTCCTAAAAAGCTTTTTTGCAAAACTTCAATGGAGCACTGGTAAATTATATATATATATCTATATATATACATATCTTGCCTGGTCTGAATTAGCAGAATGTTTAGGAAAGAATTTGTTTTCCTTAAATAGATCCTTATGTATTTAATGACAAGTTTTACATAGAATGTATTACAGAGAGGGACTACAGGCAAGGGAATTAAAAGGAATTGATCTGGGATTAAGATGCAGTTGGAGAATTGCCACAGATGTAACACAGATTTCTGTCTGTAACTGGGATTCCACTGGGTGAATAAAACTCGCCTCAGAAATTCAGTCTTTTCAAAGGAAGATGCATTCCAAGCATCCTTGTTTGCCAGCAAGATATCACAGGCAATTTATTTCACCGAACTCACCCTTCTCTCTCCCTCTGCCCCCACCACACATACGCAAGCACACACGCGCACGCCCATGCACACGCTCACGCAAACTCACGCACGGTGCACACGCGTGCAGACACACATGACGCATACACACGATGTACACTTGCAGCACGCACACACACACACACCCAACGCACACACGTTCACATAAACACACACAAATGCGCACAGCCACACGCATGCGCCCACGTATCCAGTGACACGCACACACACAAACACAAACATGCGATGCACATGCATACACATGCACATAAACACACACACACACACACACGTACGCGGCCACACACTTGCGCCCACATACACAGTAACGCATGCACACACACACACATGACGTACGCAAACGCAAACACACGCACAGGTACATGATAGCGCACACGCAAACACACGCACACATACATGGCTGCGCACACGCAAACACACGGCACACACACAGACATGCACACATATGTCCATGCAAGCCCATGAGCTCTGACGCAGCCTCGCACGCTCTCTCACGTGCGCATGCACACGCACACACAAGAAATAACAACAACTGTTTGGGGTCTTTGTTCAACGAATGCGTTCTGCATCGCATTTACGACTTCTGTTCTTGCCTTATCCCAGTGTTAAAGATTTCCCTGCTCGTTCTGCTATCGAGACAACGGGTTAATGATTAAGCTGCATGCTCAGCAGGGAGAGGAGGATTGCAGAAGGTCCAGGTTCCGTGAGTCTCTTGTACATCGAGCAAAGTTGGCAAAGTCACCCCCACCCTTTATGTAAAACCCATGCACCCCGCCACTCGACTAACACCAGCTCTAGCATCTAAAATTGTTTAAACTCTTGTCTCCGTTACGTAATTGCAATACGCTTCTCGTTCGCAGATCCATACAGTCCTTTCCTCTGACGATATTTTGCCCACTGCTCCCCTTGTGGTTAATTCGCAACAGGATCTGTGGTCTATGGTCCTTTCTTCAACCATTGCTCCTTCGCCGTTGACTGGCGTTGGGCTCGCGGCTAATCCCCTTCTCCGTCGGGGGTTGGCCAACCCTCCAGGATCGCACAGGGAATCTCTGGGAAGTGAAGAGCAACCTCCCGGATACCTCCGCCAGCAAAAAAAAACCCGAAAGGGGGGAGAGAAAGAGGGAGAAAAAAAGCAACCGATCCTTAAAAAAAAAAATTGTTGGTTTTATTTAACTTGCTTCAGAACAATTTCGCTCATTAATGATAAAATGATGGTGAACGGTGGTGGGGGGGGTGGCGGGGGGGGGGGGGGTAGGTGATTGGGGGAAAGAAGGCAGTCGAGAGTCACCCAATCGGGTAAGGAAGAGTCCATTCCGGTTGGCGTTCCGATTGGCCGGGAGAAGGCGAGATCGACCAATGGCGGTGGGGGAGGGGGTTGTTGGGGGGGGGATGTGGGGCGTTCCTGTTCCCGTTGGCTTTCCGATTGGCTGGGAGAAGGCGAGAGCGACCAATGGCGGAGGGCGGTGAGGGGGGGGGGGGGCGGTGGTGTGGGGCGTTCCCGTTCCCGTTGGCTTTCCGATTGGCCGGGAGAAGGCGAGAGCGACCAATGGCGGGGGGGGGCGGGGGGTGGGGGGGGGATGTGGGGCGTTCCTGTTCCCGTTGGCTTTCCGATTGGCCGGGAGAAGGCGAGAGCGACCAATGGCGGAGGGCGGTGGGGGGGGGGGTGGTGTGGGGCGTTCCCGTTCCCGTTGGCTTTCCGATTGGCCGGGAGAAGGCGAGAGCGACCAATGGCGGAGGGGGGGGGGGGGGGTGGTGGGTGTGGGGCGTTCCCGTTCCCGTTGGCTTTCCGATTGGGCGGGAGAAGGCGAGAGCGACCAATGGCGGAGGGAGTGGAAGGGGGGGGGGGGGGTGGTGGGTGTGGGGCGTTCCCGTTCCCGTTGGCTTTCCGATTGGCCGGGAGAAGGCGAGAGCGACCAATGGCGGAGGGAGTGGAAGGTGGGGGGGGGGGGGGGGGCCTGGTAGGATTGTGGGATCTCTGGTGGATACGTTGCGAGCAGAGTTGGTCAATGGGGGGGGGGGCCCCCCCCCCAGGTCACAAGCACAGGCTCAGCTGGTTGCGGACGGTGCACTTCTTGCACTGCACCATGCAGCACCAGTGAAAGCGGCAGAGGCAGTTCTCCTCGAAGACCAGCGTCTGGTCCCGGAAGCCCCTGCCGCAGCACAGCAGGTCACAGCCGCCGACGTCTAGCGCCGTGCCGTTGCAGGAGCGGCCCCGGGTGCCCGGCGAGCCCGTCTTGCGGTTGGGCAGGCAGAAGTCGGGCGAGTCGGCTGAGTAGACCAGGTCATGGCGGTCGGGGGGCTTGATGTTCTGGCCCACCGGCATCAGCGTCTTGCCGTCGTTGCCCCCCATCACCTTGAAGGCGCCGTTGAAGCGGTCCAGAAGCCGCTCGCCCACCTCTCGCAGGTTGGGCATCTTCTTCCAGCATGTTCGCAGCGTGCAGGAGCCAGACAGCCCGTGACATTTGCACTCGGTTCTCATGTAATTCTTCACAGCCTGGAGAGGGAGGGAGGGAGAGAGAGAGAGAGAGAGAGAAAAAACAACAGATAGATTGGCAAGATAAAACCAGACTCACTGAAGAATTTACTCTCATAGCTACAGGCAAAGGATTGTCAGGCGCGCTGAGCACAAAGCTCACCTTGGTTACATACCGGCTGTAATGAAGTCATGATTAATGCACCGAGCAGCTCTCCGCAAGGTTTTAATGTGCTTTCATTAAGATGGCTTGCGGATTAAAAGCCAAGGGAAGGGCACGTCTTGGGAGCCCGTGCCACCAGAAGGGCCTGGTTCTTCAGATCTCTTCCCCCACATCCCGCCAGCGCCCCCCCACACACCCCGAGCTCTGTTTATCTACGGCTCAAATGAGGAGATTACAATCAAAGGGAGGTGCTGCGTGGGTCAGTGACTTTAGAGATACTGTTTCCCCGCCCCTGCGCCCCCACACGAGGATTGCCGAGTGAATTCCAGTTCAGAAGTCCTTGCTCGCGTCGGTTACATGAAGATGCACACTGTTCCTCAGCCTGTTATCCAGAAGCTCCCTGTGATTGTGGACTGTCTGTCCGTTTAGATCAGGTTCGGTTAGAAACATAGAAACATAGCAAATAGTTGCAGGAGTAGGCCATTTGGCCCTTCGAGCCTGCACCACCATTCAATAAGATCATGGCTGATCATTCACCTCACTTTCCTGCTTTCTCTCCATACCTCTTGATCCCTTTAGCCGCAAGGGCCATATCTAACTCCCTTTTGAATATATCTAACGAACTGGCCTCAACAACTCTCTGCGGTAGAGAATTCCACAGGTTCACAATTCTCTGGGTGAAGAAGTTTCTCCTCATCTCGGCCCTAACTGGCTTACCCCTTATCCTCAGACTGTGACCCCTGGTTCTGGACTTCCTCAACATCGGGAACATTCTTCCTGCATCTAACCAATCCCATCAGAATTTTATATGTTTCTATGAGATCCCCTCTCATTCTTCTAAATTCTAGTGAATACAGGCCCAGTCGATCCAGTCTTTCTTCATATGTCATATGTTGCTACTTTGGGCGGCGCTGGCTGCTCTCAGTTAGTTGTGGGTGCGGGGAAGGGGTGGGGGGGTGAATCTACTCATCACTCCAGTGCAGTGCTGAGGGAGCGCCACACTGTCGGAGGTGCCATCATTCGGATGGGACGTTAAACCGAAGCCCCGTCTGCTCTCTCAAGTGCACGTAAAAGATCCCATGGCACTATTTCTAAGAAGAGCAGGGGAGTTCTCCCCAGTGTCCTGAGCCAATATTTATCCCTCAATCAACATAACAAAAAAAACAGATTATCTGGTCATTATCACGTTGCTGTTTGTGGGAGCTTGCTGTGCACGAATTGGCTGCCGCGTTTCCCACATTACAACAGTGACTGCACTCCAAAAGTACTTCATTGGCTGAAAGCGCTTTGGGATGTCCAGTGGTCGTGAAAGGCGCTATATAAATCCAAGGCTTTCTTTTCTCTAGGGTAAGGGCAGAGAGAAAGAATCACATAGATGTACATCGAAGTTTACAGCACAGTAACAGGCCATTCAGCCCAACAGGTCCATGCCGTGTTAATGCACCACACCAGTCTCCTCCCACCCTACTTCATCTAACCCTATTAACATAACAACAACAACTTGTATTTATATGGCGCCTTTAATGTAGTAAAACGTCCCAAGGCGCTTCCCAGGAGTGTTACAAGACAAAACAAATAAATTTGACACCGAGCCACATAAGAAGAAATTACGGCAGATGACCAAAAGCTTGGTCAAAGAGGTAGGTTTTAAGGAGCGTCTTAAAGGAGGAAAGAGAGGTAGCGAGGCGGAGAGAGTTTAGGGAGGGAGTTCCAGAGCTTGGGGCCCAGGCAGCTGAAGGCACGGCGACCGATGGTTGAGCGATTATAATCCGGGATGCTCAAGAGGGCAGAATTAGAGGAGCGCAGATATCTCGGGGGGTCGTGAGACTGGAGGAGATTACAGAGATGGGGAGGGGTGAGGCCATGGAGGGATTTGTAAACAAGGGCGAGAATGTTGAAATCGAGGCGTTGCTTAACCGGGAGCCAATGTAGGTCAGCGAGCACAGGGGGTGATGGGTGAGTTTTTTGGCGCCGAAGCAAGCCATCCTCGTTTCGATGGACTGCCTATGATGATGAGTGCTGAGGGAGTGCTGCACTGCCAGAGGTGCTGCCTTTCAGATGAGATGTTAAACCGAGGCCTCGGTCTGCTCTCTCAGGTAGACGTAAAAGATCACGCGGCACTATTTTATGAAGAGTTAGGTGAGTTTCCCCCCAGTCTCCTGGCCAATATTCACCTCTAAAAACATGACCTGGACATTTATCTCATTGCTGTTTGTGTCGAGCTTGCTGTGCACAAATTGGCTGCTGCGTTTCTCACATTACAACTGTGACCAAAAAGTGCTTCATTGGCTGAAAAGCACTTTGGGATGTTTTAGAGGTCGTGAAAGGCGTTATATAAATGCAAGTCTTTTCTTGAAGTCCTTCCCATATAAAGCAGAAACCTGCAATGCCGCCACAAATGGGTGGTTCAACACAGTGAAAGACACTAAATAGAACCCAATCTTTCCTTGTAAGCCTCCTTCTTTCTCAGTCCACATCTAGTATAGTATAGTTTTAGGCAGTCCCTCATATCGAGGATGACTTGCTTCCTCATCAAAAAATGGGATGAGTTGTAAGGTGTTTCAATGAGGGTCCTGATATTCCAGGTCCCGAACTACATGGTGAAGGGTGGAAGATGCCTGTGCGTGGATTTTTTTAACAGCCACCACATGACCTTGACAGAGCTAGGCCTTGGTCCAGTGGCAAGGATTAACCAAGTCGACTGGAGACCAGCTCTGCAGCACGGATCTAGTGTGCACACATCATTATCATCATCACAGGCATCGAGGAAGACTTGCTTCCACTCTCAAAATGAGTTCTTAGGTGACTGAACAGTCCAATATGGGAATTACAGTCTCTGTCACAGGTGGGACAGACAGTGGTTGGAGGAAAGGGTGGGTGGGGAGCCTGGTTTGCCGCAAGCTCCTTCCGCCGCCTGCACTTGACTTCTGCATACTCTCGGCAACGAGACTCGAGGTGCTCAGCGCCCTCCCGGATGCTCTTCCTCTATCTAGGGAGGTCTTTGGCCAGGGACTCCCAGGTGTTAGTGGGGATGTTGCACTTTATCAAGGAGGCTTTGAGAGTGTCCCTGTGATGTTTCCTCTGCCCACCTGGGGCTCGCTTGCCGTGTAGGAGTTCCAAGTAGAGCGCTTGCTTTGGGAGTCTTGTGTCAGGCATGCGGACAATGTGGCCCCGCCCAGCGGAGCTGGTCGAGTGTGGTCGGTGCTTCGATGCTGGGGATGTTGGCCTGATTGAGAACACTGACGTTGGTGCATCTGTCCTCTCAGGGGATTTGTAGGATCTTGCAGAGACAATGTAAATGTGCGATGATCACTACACCAGGGCCAGTCGAGCAATGCCCCCAGTCTGATGCTAGGACATAGGTATGAAGTAGGGTGGTGTGTGGAAAGGGGAGGGCATGGGGGGCGGTGTGCAGGGCACGTTGAAAGAAGACTTATCAGCCGGAAGGCCAATGGGGTAGAAACACAGTGTGTGCAGGCTCCACCCCAACAGGTGAATTTATAATGTGGGAACAAAGAAAGGGCAGACCAGTTGAACAAATACTTTGGTTCTGTCTTCATGAAGGAAGACACAAATAACCTTCCGGAAATACTAGGGGACCGAGGGTCTAGTGAGAAGGAGGAACTGAAGGGAATCCTTATTAGGCGCGAAATTGTGTTAGGGAAATTGATGGGATTGAAGGCCGATAAATCCCCAGGGCCTGATAGTCTGCATCCCAGAGTACTTAAGGAAGTGGCCCTAGTGGATGCATTGGTGATCATTTTCCAACAGTCTATCGACTCTGGATCAGTTCCTATGGACTGGAGAGTAGCTAATGTAACACCACTTTTTAAAAAGGAGGGAGAGAGAAAACGGGTAATTATAGACCGGTTAGCCTGCCATCAGCAGAAGGGAAAATTTTAGAATCAATTATTAAAGATGAAATAGCAGCGCATTTGGAAAGCAGTGACAGGATTGGTCCAAGTCAGCATGGATTTATGAAAGGGAAATCATGCTTGACAAACCTTCTGGAATTTTTTGAGGATGTAACTAGCAGAGTGGATAGAGAACTGGTTGACAGACAGGAAGCAGAGAGTCGGGATAAACGGGTCCTTTTCAGAATGGCATGCAGTGACTAGTGGGGTGCCGCAGGGCTCAGTGCTGGGACCCCAGCTATTTACAATATACATCAATGATTTAGATGAAGGAATTGAGTATAATATCTCCAAGTTTGTAGATGACACTAAACTGGGTGGCGGTGTGAGCTGTGAGGAACATCAAAACATAAGAACATAAGAATTAGGAACAGGACTAGGCCATCTAGCCCCTCGAGCCTGCTCCGCCATTCAACAAGATCATGGCTGATCTGGCCGTGGACTCAGCTCCACTTACCCGCCCGCTCCCCGTACCCGTAATTCCCTTATTGGTTAAAAATCTATCTATCTGTGATTTGAATACATTCAATGAGCTATTTTCAATTCAATGCTTAGAGGCTGCTAAGAGGCTGCAGGGTGACTTGGACAGGTTAGGTGAGTGGGCAAATGCATGGCAGATGCAGTATAATATAGATAAATGTGAGGTTATCCACATTGGTGGCAAAAACACGAAGGCAGAATATTATCTGAATGGCGGCAGATTAGGAAAAGGGCAGGTGCAACAAGACCTGGGTGTCATGGTAAATCAGTCATTGAAAGTTGGCATGCAGGTACAGCAGGCGGTGAAGAAGACAATTGGTATGTTGGCTTTCATAGCTAGGAGATTTGAGTATAGGAGCAGGGAGGTCTTACTGCAGTTGTACAGGGCCTTGGTGAGGCCTCACCTGGAATATTGTGTTCAGTTTTGGCCTCCTAATCTGAGGAAGGACATTCTTGCTATTGAGGGAGTGCAGCAAAGGTTCACCAGACTGATTCCCAGGATGGCAGGACTGACATATGAGGAGAGATTGGATCGACTGGGCCTGTATTCACTGAAGTTTAGAAGGATGAGAGGGGGTCTCATAGAAATGTATAAAATTCTGACGGGACTGGACAGGTTAGATGCAGGAAGAATGTTCCCGATGTTGGGGAAGTCCAGAACCAGGGGTCACAGCCGAAGGATAAGGGGTAAGCCATTTAGGACTGAGATGAGGAGAAACTTCTTCACTCAGAGAGTTGAATGATCAGCCATGATCTTATTGAATGGTGGTGCAGGCTCAAAGGGCCGAATGGCCTACTCCTGCACCTATTTTCTATTTTTCTATGTTTCTAAACAAGCGCAGGCAGCAGAAAGATCATGCGGCAAACCTGTCCCATCCTCCCTTACACTCAACGACTATCTGTCCCACCTGTGACAGGGACTGTGGTTCTCGTATTGGACTGTTCAGCCACCTAAGGACCCATTTTAAGAGTGGAGCAAGTCTTCCTCGATTCCGAGGGACTGCCTATGATGATGGATCATATCTATGTCCTAGCAGCAGCCGAGGAGCTTTGCTAGACTGGCCTTGGTTGCATATCAAGGCCGAAAGGTTTAGTGATCATCGTACATTTACTCTGCATCACTCTCGATCTTTAGCCTTTGACGGATCGGTCTGAACAGCAACTCTTGTGCTCCAATGAACGTGTCTGGTGCTTGCAGAACACAGAAGACCATCGTACCTTTGCAAGGGTCTTCATTCATTCCGACATAACACGAGTCCTGTTCCATTGCCCCAGGCCCCCACAGAGTTAGGGGTGGGTCAGTGTTAAAGTGGTAAACTTCACGTCACAATGAACTGCCACAAAAGCACAGCTCCAGGGTGTTTGATTATGGGGGTGTGGGGGGCATACCCCAACATCTGTTGGGACAACCTATCTACAAATATCCTGGAAGACATCTTCATGGCTTGTTAGCTTCTGGGGAAAGCAGGTTCTGAGGGCAATGTGTCAAGACAGGCTGCACCCCTACAATCTGTTGACTGCATCGTAACTTGCAGCAAGTCCTGCTCACCCATCACCCCTGTGCTCGCTGACCTACATTGGCTCTCGGTTAAGCAACGCCTCAATTTTAAAATTTTCATCCTTGTTTTCAAATCCTTCCATGGCTTCGCCCTTCCCTAACTCTGTACTCTCTTGCAGCCCTTCAAGATCTCTGCGCTCCTCCAATTTGGCATCTTGAACATCCCTGATTTTATTCGCTCCACCATTGGCGGGCGTGCCTTCAGCTGCCTGGGGCCCCAAGCTCTGGAATTCCCTCCCTAAACCTCCCTGCCTCTCTCCCTTCCTTCACGACGTTGCTTAAAACCTACCTCCTTGACCAAGCTTTTGGTAATCTGTCCGGATATCTCCCTCTGTGAGTCGGTGTCAAATTTTGTTTGATGATCGCTCTTGTGAAGCTCCTTGGGAAGTTTTGCTCAGTTAAAGATGCTATATAAATGAAAGTTGTTGTTGGATTTTGAAGATAATTCAAAGAATGAAGGCCTTACCAAATGTCATCCCATTTCAAGCCTTTACTAAACTAACGTGCCATTCAATGGGAGAGGATTAATTAGCAATCTCGTTGTGCGAGGCCCCTTGGGGAAGAGTGACCATAATATGGTGGAATTCTGCATTAGGATGGAGAATGAAACAGTTAATTCAGAGACCATGGTCCAGAACTTAAAGAAGGGTAACTTTGAAGGTATGAGGTGTGAATTGGCGAGGCTAGATTGGCGAATGATACTGAAGGGGTTGACTGTGGATGGGCAATGGCAGACATTTAGAGACCGCATGGATGAACTACAACAATTGTACATTCCTGTCTGGCGTAAAAATAAAAAAGGGAAGGTGGCTCAACCGTGGCTATCAAGGGAAATCAGGGATAGCATTAAAGCCAAGGAAGTGGCATACAAATTGGCCAGAAATAGCAGCGAACCCGGGGACTGGGAGAAATTTAGAACTCAGCAGAGGAGGACAAAGGGTTTGATTAGGGCAGGGAAAATGGAGTACGAGAAGAAGCTTGCAGGGAACATTAAGACGGATTGCAAAAGTTTCTATAGATATGTAAAGAGAAAAAGGTTAGTAAAGACAAACGTAGGTCCCCTGCAGTCAGAATCAGGGGAAGTCATAACGGGGAACAAAGAAATGGCGGACCAATTGAACAAGTACTTTGGTTCGGTATTCACTGAGGAGGACACAAACAACTTTCCGGATATAAAAGGGGTCAGAGGGTCTAGTAAGGAGGAGGAACTGAGGGAAATCCTTATTAGTCGGGAAATTGTGTTGGGGAAATTGATGGGATTGAAGGCCGATAAATCCCCAGGGCCTGATGGACTGCATCCCAGAGTACTTAAGGAGGTGGCCTTGAAAATAGTGGATGCATTGACAGTCATTTTCCAACATTCCATTGACTCTGGATCAGTTCCTATGGAGTGGAGGGTAGCCAATGTAACCCCACTTTTTAAAAAAGGAGGGAGAGAGAAAACAGGGAATTATAGACCGGTCAGCCTGACATCGGTAGTGGGTAAAATGATGGAATCAATTATTAAGGATGTCATAGCAGTGCATCTGGAAAATGGTGATATGATAGGTCCAAGTCAGCATGGATTTGTGAAAGGGAAATCATGCTTGACAAATCTTCTGGAATTTTTTGAGGATGTTTCCAGTAGAGTGGACAAGGGAGAACCAGTTGATGTGGTATATTTGGACTTTCAGAAGGCTTTCGACAAGGTCCCACACAAGAGATTAATGTGCAAAGTTAAAGCACATGGGATTGTGGGTAGTGTGCTGACATGGATTGAGAACTGGTTGTCAGACAGGAAGCAAAGAGTAGGAGTAAATGGGGACTTTTCAGAATGGCAGGCAGTGACTAGTGGGGTACCTCAAGGTTCTGTGCTGGGGCCCCAGCTGTTTACACTGTACATTAATGATTTAGACGAGGGGATTAAATGTAGTATCTCCAAATTTGCGGATGACACTAAGTTGGGTGGCAGTGTGAGCTGCGAGGAGGATGCTATGAGGCTGCAGAGCGACTTGGATAGGTTAGGTGAGTGGGCAAATGCATGGCAGATGAAGTATAATGTGGATAAATGTGAGGTTATCCACTTTGGTGGTAAAAACAGAGAGACAGACTATTATCTGAATGGTGACAGATTAGGAAAAGGGGAGGTGCAAAGAGACCTGGGTGTCATGGTACATCAGTCATTGAAGGTTGGCATGCAGGTACAGCAGGCGGTTAAGAAAGCAAATGGCATGTTGGCTTTCATAGCGAGGGGATTTGAGTACAGGGGCAGGGAGGTGTTATGGCAGTTGTAAAGGGCCTTGTTGAGGCCACACCTGGAGTATTGTGTACAGTTTTGGTCTCCTAACCTGAGGAAGGACATTCTTGCTATTGAGGGAGTGCAGCGAAGGTTCACCAGACTGATTCCCGGGATGGCGGGACTGACCTATCAAGAAAGACTGGATCAACTAGGTTTGTATTCACTGGAGTTCAGAAGAATGAGAGGGGACCTCATAGAAACGTTTAAAATTCTGACGGGGTTAGACAGGTTAGATGCAGGAAGAATGTTCCCAATGTTGGGGAAGTCCAGAACCAGGGGACACAGTCTAAGGATAAGGGGGAAGCCATTTAGGACCGAGATGAGGAGGAATTTCTTCACCCAGAGAGTGGTGAACCTGTGGAATTCTCTACCACAGAAAGTTGTTGAGGCCAATTCACTAAATATATTCAAAAAGGAGTTAGATGAAGTCCTTACTACTAGGGGAATCAAGAGGTATGGTGAGAAAGCAGGAATGGGGTACTGAAGTTGCATGTTCAGCCATGAACTCATTGAATGGCGGTGCAGCCTAGAAGGGCCGAATGGCCTACTCCTGCACCTATTTTCTATGTTTCTATGTTTCTATGAGACCTTTTCACATTGTGACCACCTGAGTGGGCGGGAAAGGAAATTCTTCCAAGCTTTCCTAATATTATGATCACATCCTTCAACGATGTGCTAACAATCAGAGCTAAACACATCTGAATTGAACATTTCAAAAGTCTGAATAACTAAGACCGCCTACTTCCATCTCCGTAACATCGCCTGTCTCCACCCTTGCATAAGAACATAAGAACATAAGAACATAAGAATTAGGAACAGGAGTAGGCCATCTAGCCCCTCGAGCCTGCTCCGCCATTCAACAAGATCATGGCTGATCTGGCCGTGGACTCAGCTCCACTTACCCGCCCGCTCCCCGTAACCCTTAATTCCCTTATTGGTTAAAAATCTAAGTATCTGTGATTTGAATACATTCAATGAGCTAGCCTCAACTGCTTCCTTGGGCAGAGAATTCCACAGATTCACAACCCTCTGGGAGAAGAAATTCCTTCTCAACTCGGTTTTAAATTGGCTCCCCCCGTATTTTGAGGCTGTGCCCCCTAGTTCTAGTCTCCCCGACCAGTGGAAACAACCTCTCTGCCTCTATCTTGTCTATCCCTTTCATTATTTTAAATGTTTCTATAAGATCACCCTTCATCCTTCTGAACTCCAACGAGTAAAGACCCAGTCTACTCAATCTATCATCATAAGGTAACTCCCTCATCTCCGGAACCAGCCTAGTGAATCGTCTCTGTACCCCCTCCAAAGCTAGAATATCCTTCCTTAAGAAAGGTGACCAAAACTGCACGCGGTACTCCAGGTGCGGCCTCACCAATACCCTACACAGTTGCAGAAGGACCTCCCTGCTTTTGTACTCCATCCCTCTCGCAATGAAGGCCAACATTCCATTCGCCTTCCTGATTACCTGCTGCACCTGCAAACTAACTTTTTGGGATGCATGCACAAGGACCCCCAGGTCCCTCTGCACCGCAGCATGTTGTAATTTCTCCCCATTCAAATAATATTCTCTTTTACTGTTATTTTTTCTTGCATTATCCCAGAGTACCTCAGCTCATCCGCTGCTGAAGCCCTCATCCATGCCTTTGTTACCTTTAGACTTGACTATTCCAACGCACTCCTGGCTGGCCTCCCACATTCTACACTACGTAATCTAGAGGTGATCCAAAACTTGGCTACCTCCGTGTCTACTTGGCTAACTCGCACCAAGTCCCGCTCACCCATTACCCATGTGCTCACCAACCTACACTGGCTCCCGGTTAAGCAACGCCTCGATTAGGGCTGCCCTAATTTCTCCTTATGCGACTCGATGTCAATTTTTTAAATGTCGTAATACTCCTGTGATGCACCTTGGGATGTTTCACTACGTTAAAGACGCCATACAAATACAAATTATTGTTGCATATTCCACACACAGATAGGACATTATTCTGGAACATTCTGAGATTTGGTGGTCGCTTGCCTTTTAACAAAGGGAAACAAGGAGGAGGGGGAGTTCCCCAGATAACTCAATCAGTAGATCACCCAATGCAGATTTGTGTCATAGAAACATAGAAACATTGAAAATAGGTGCAGGAGTAGGCCATTCAGCCCTTCTAGTCATACGTGAATATCTCCGGTTTGAGGTCCTGTCCCCCCCTCCCCCGCCCCCGATTCATCTGTTCTCCTGTTGTGGGTGCAGACATTATCCCAGTGTGCTTCAGTGATACAATCAATCTGTGTGTCTGTTCACCCAGCTCTACCTCACCACCACTTCTCTCGACCCCGCCACAGCCTCTAAATTGTCAGACTACTTGTCCGACATCTCGTACTGGATGAGCAGAAATTTTCTCCAATTAAATATTGGGAAGACCAAAGCCATTATCTTTGGTACCCACCACAAACCGCGTTCCCTAACCACTGACTCCATCCCTCTCCCTAGCATCAATCTGAGGGTGAACAAGACTGTTTGCAATCGAGGTGTCATATTTGACCCTGAAATGAGTTTCCAGCCACATATCCATCGCATAACTAAAACCGCCTTTTTCCACCTCCGTAATGTTGCCCACCTCTGCCCTTGCCTCAGCTCTTCTGCTGCTGAAACCCTCATCCATGCCTTTGTTACCTCTAGACTTGACTACTCCAACTCACTCCTGGCCGGCCTCCCACATTCCAGACTACGTAAACTTGAAATCATCCAAAACTTGGCAGCCCGTGTCCTAACTCGCACCGAGTCAAGATCACCCATCACCCCCCTGTGCTTTCAGACTTACACTGGCTCCCAGTTAAACAACGCCTCAATTTCAAAATTCTCATCCTTGTTTACAAATCACTCCATGGACTCGCCTCTCCCTATCTCTGTAATCTTTATCAGCCTCACAACCCCACAAGATGTCTGCACTCCTCAAACTCTGCCCTCTTGAACATCCCTCATTATAACTGCTCAACCATCGGTGGCCATGCCTTCAGCTGTTTGGACCCTCAGCTCTGGAACTCCCTCCCTAAATCTATCCGCCTCTTTACCTCTCTTTCCTCCTTTAAGGCGCTGCTTAAAACATACCTCTTTGACCAAGCTTTTGATAATCTGCCTTAATTTCTTCTGTGTCTCGGTGTCAAATGTATCTGTTTGTCTGAAACACTGTTGTGAAGCACCTTGGGATGTTTTACTATGTTAAAGGCGCTATATAAATAAAACTTATTGTTATTGTTACTGTTGAGCTCCCCCATGCCTATCAGAGTCACTATCTCCTCAAAATGTTCTCTAACAATATCTTTCCATTAAGATGCCACTCTATAAGGGAGTCTCATCATCATTTCCTCTTTGAGTAGGGGAGCCTCACCAATAAGACCCACACTATTGAGGAAGGTTGACCATCAGGACGCCTGTTAAGGAGACCATTTTACCATGAGAACCTCTGTGAATGAAGGAGTTCCACTCTCATTTCAAAAGGGAAGTCTTAGTATCAGGACCCTATTATTGAGGGGACCCCACCCACCATCAATCGCCCTCAAGGACAAAGAGTTGTTATCAGGTCCCCATTTTTCTTTTATTCGTTCACGGGATGTGGGCATCACTGGCAAGGCCGGCATTTAATGCCCATCCCTAATCGCATTTGAGAAGGTGGTGGTGAGCCGCCTTCTTGAACCGCTGCAGTCCGTGTGTTGAAGGTGCTCCCACAGTGCTGTTAGGGAGGGAGTTCCAGGATTTCGACCCAGCGACGATGAAGGAACGGCCGATATATTTCCAAGTCAGGATGGTGTGTGACTTGCAGAAGAACGTGGAGGTGGTGGTGTTCCTATGCGCTTGCTGCCCTTGTCCTTTTAGGTGGTAGAGGTCGCAGGTTTGGGAGGTGCTGCTGAAGAAGCCTTGGTGAGTTGCTGCAGTGCAACCACGGTGCGTCGGTGGTGAAGGGAGTGAATGTTTAAGGTGGTGGATCAAGTGGGCTAGATGGTGTCGAGCTTCTTGAGCATTTTTGGAGCTGCATTTATCCAGGCAAGTGGAGAGTATTCCATTGCACTCCTGACTTGCGCCTTGTCGATGTGGAAGGCTTTATTTAAAGATGGAGTCTTACTATCAGGAACATCTTTAATGAGGGAGTCTTGCCATTCATGACCTTTTAACTGAAAGAGTTTTACCATCAGAACCCCTTCCATAATTTATTTATGCCATGAAAAGAATTTGGACTAAGTTTAACATCCTTTCTTCTGTCAAGATCTTTTTTTGATATGTTTGTGTAAATGTGAATGGCCCTGATATTGTTGGGGAACATGAGGTGCCAGAAAACCACTACATCTCTATTACTGGTGCTGCCCTATATGGCACCGAGAGGGCTGGATGAAAACTGACAGAATTCACCCCAAAAATTAGCCTTGAATGTATGTTAACGGACTACTGTGTACAGTTTTGGTCTCCATATTTACTTGCATTGGAGGCTGTTCAGAGAAGGTTCACGAGATTGATTCTGGAAATGAGGGGGTTGACTTATGAAGATAGGTTGAGTAGGTTGGGACTATACACATTGGAGTTCAGAAGTATGAGACGTGATCTTATCAAAACATATAAGATAATGAGGGGGTTCGACAAGGTGGATTTAGAGAGGATATTTCCACTAATAGGGGAAACTAAAACTAGGGGACATAGTCCAAGAATAAGGGGCCGCCCCTTTAGTATGCAGGTACAGCAAGTAAATGGAATGTTGTCCTTTATTGCAAGGGGAATAGAGTATAAAAGCAGAGAAGTCCTGCTACAAAAGTACAGGGTATTGGTGTGGCCACACCTGGAGTATTGTGTACAGTTTTGGTCTCTGTATTTAAGAAAGGATATACTTGCATTGGAGGCTGTTCAGAGAAGGTTCACTAGGTTGATTCCGCAGGTGAAGGGGTTGACTAATGAGGAAAGGTTGGGTAGGTTGGGCCTATACACATTGGAGTTTAGAAAAATGAGAGGTGATCTTATTGAAACTTATAAGATAATGAGGGGGGCTCGACAAGGTGGATGTAGAGAGGATACTTCCATTCATAGGGGAAACTAAAACTAGGGGACATCGTCTCAGAATAAGGGGCCGCCCATTTAAAACTAAGATGAGGAGAAATTTCTTCTCTCAGAGGGTTGTAAATCTATGGAATTCTCTGCCCCAGAGAGCAGTGGAGGATGGGTTATTGAATATATTTAAGGCAGAGATAGACAGATTTTTGAGCGATAAGGGAATAAAGGGTTATGGGGAGCAGGCGAAGAAGTGGAGCTGAGTCCATGATCAGATCAACCATGGTCTCATTGAATGGCGGAGCAGACTCGAGGGGCTGAATGGCCTACTTCTGCTTCTATTTCTTATGTTCTTATGTAACTTGTCGATCAAATCGTCTCCAGTCCATTCGTCATGATTTTAAAAAAATTCATTGCTGGAATGTGGGCGTCGCTGGCAAGGCCGGCATTTATTGCCCATCCCTAACTGCCCTCAAGAAGGTATTAGTGAGCTGCCTTCTTAAATACAAACTAAGTGACCGTTCCAGAGGGCAATTAGGATTCAACCACATTGCTGTGGGTCTGGAGCCAGATATAGGCCAGACCGGGTAAGGACGGCAGATTTCCTTCCCTAAAGAACATCAGGGATTCACTGCCTCAGAGAGCTGTGGAAGCTGGGACACTGAATACATTTAACACAGAAATAGACAGTTTCTTAACCGATAAGGGGTTATGGGGAGCGGGCGGGGAAGTGGAGCTGAGTCCATGATTGGATCAGCCATGATCTTATTGAATGACGGAGCAGGCTCGAGGGGTCGTATGGCCTACTCCTGCTCCTATTTCTTATGTTCTTAACAACAATCCTGTAGTTTCATGGTCACCATTACTGCTACTAGCTTTTTAATTCCAGATTTATTCAATTGTATTTAAATTCCCCAGCTGCCGTGGTGGGATTTGAACTCATGTCTGACCAAATTGTTAATCTTGGCCTCTGGTTTACTGGTCCAGTAAAAAAACCACTATGCTGCCCATACCCGGTAAGTCCTTCGCCTGGTTATGTAAATAAAATCATGGCTTCCGTCTCCAAATCCAATGATAAACTTCTAGGGAGCAGCATTTCTCCGTGGTTCCATCAATCAGCCAAGGTTATGAGAGGAGACAGCGAGACCCCCTCCCAGCAGAGTTTCGTCACCAGTGTATCCTCCAACTCACTCTGAGCAATGCCACAGGAGGTCTGCTCGTCAATGATAAGAATAGCAGGCTCTGTATAAGTTAGAAAGAATAGCAGGCCCTTTCTCTATCAGAGATGAGCAGACGTTATGAAAACAATGGAGAATGGGACCTTCTGTATATAGTATATAGTGAAAGATCCTGTATATATATATATATAAAAGAAAGGAAAAAAATTGTATTTATATAGCAGCTTTCACAACCTCAGCACGTACCAAAGCTCTTTATAGCCAATGAAGTACTCCTGAATATAAGAATATGAGCAGGAGTCGGACATTCGGCCCCTCGAGCCTGCTCCGCCATTCAATACGATCATGGCTGGTCTGATCTTGGTCTCAACTCCGCTTCCCTGCGCGCTCCCCATTGAAGTGCAGTCACTTGTAGATCACTTGAAATGTAGGAAATGCAGCAGCCAATTTGTGCACAGCAAGCTCCCACAAACAGCAATGAACAATACAGAGCAATGTTAAAATAAACAAGACTTCAACCCACAACCTTCCGGCTCCGACGCGCACGTTCTATCCACTGAGCCATGGCTGATACCATGTATATATTGAAAAGAGTACCAAAGCTTGTGGAGAAAACATTGATCCTGTACATATCACAGGGAATAAGAGAGTCTGTATATTTCATAGATTACACAGAATTACATGGAATATACAGCACAGAAACAGACCATTGGGCTAACCAGTCTGTGCCGGTGTTTATACTCCACACTAGTCTCCTCCCATTCCATCTGCCTCATCCTTCCTGCATATCTTTCCCTTCCCTTTTCTCTCATGCATTCGTCGAGTTTCATAAGAACAGAAGTGTTATGTATGTAAACATTGTAACTCTGTAAGACTTGCCACCAGAGGGCGCAACTGTTGGAGGCCCAAGGGTCGTGCAAGGGAGCATAAAAGATTGTCTGCCATGCTGCTTGGGTACTCTGGAGTTGTATTAAACAGACTAACGTCACATCAGTTTTAGATCACAGTACTCAGTCTTTTGGAGTTTTTCCATACTTAACAATAAGAACATAAGAAATAGGAGCAGGAGTAGTCCATTTGGCCCCTCGAGTCTGCTCCACCATTCAATAAGATCATGGACTCAGGTCCACTTCCCTGCCCGCTCCCCAAAAAACCTTATTCCCTTATCAGTTAAAAAACTGAAAGCAACCGAGCTATTTGCCTCAATCACTCCCTGTGGCAGCAAGTTCCACATTCTAACCACTCGCTGAGTAAATACATATCTCCTTATTTTCCTATCAGATTTATTCAGTAACTGTCTTGTATTTATGGATCCTAGTTTTGGAGTCCCACACAAGTGGAAACATTCTTTCCGCTGCTACACTATCCAACCCAATCAGAAATTTCATAAGAACATAAGTGTGAGGTCATGCACTTTGGCAGAAAAAAATCAAAGAGCAAGTTATTTAAATGGAGAAAGATTGCAAAGTGCCGCAGTACAGCGGGACCTGGGGGTACTTGTGCATGAAACACAAAAGGATAGTATGCAGGTACAGCAAGTGATCAGGAGGTCCAATGGAATCTTGGCCTTTATTGCAAAGGGGATGGAGTATAAAAGCAGAGAAGTCTTGCTACAGCTGTACAGGGTATTGGTGAGGCCACACCTGGAATACTGCGTACAGTTTTAGTTTCCATATTTACGAAAAGATATACTTGCTGTGGAGGCAGTTTGGAGAAGGTTCACTGGATTGATTCCGGGGATGAGTGCGTTGACTTATGAGGAAAAGGTTGAGTAGATTGGGCCTCTACTCATTGGAATTCAGAAGAATGAGAGGTGATCTTATAGAAACATATAAGATTATGAGGGGGCTTGACAAGGTGGATGCAGGCAGAATGTTTCCACTGATGGGGGGAGACTAGAACTAGGGGGCAGAATCTTGGAATAAGAGGGCCGCCCATTTAGAACTGAGATGAGGAGAAATTTCTTCTCTCAGAGGGTTGTAAATCTGTGGAATTCGCTGCCTCAGAGAACTGTGGAAGCTGGGACATTGAATAAATTTAAGGCAGAAATAGACGGTTTCTTAACCGATAAGGGAATAAGGGGTTATGGAGAGTGGGCAGGTAAGTGGACCTGAGTCCATGATCGGATCAGCCATGGTCGTATTAAATGCCGGAGCAGGCTCAAGGCCTACTCCTGATCCTATTTCTTCTGTTCTTATGTTCTAGAATGTTAAAGACCTCTAAGTCTCCTCTTTTCTAAAGAAAAGAGCCTCAACCTGTTCAATCTTTCCCGATAGCTGAAACCTCTCACATCTGGTAGCATCCTTATAAATCTTTTTTGCACTTTCTCCAGTGTTCCTACATACTTTTTATAGTGTGGAGACCAGAACTGCAGTTTGTAGTATCGCCAAGTGTAATGTAGCCAAGTTTGCTGATGATACAAAGATGGGAAAATAAATTGTGAGCAGGTCACAAAAACATCTGCAAAGGGATTTAGACAAGCTAAGTGAGTGGGCAAAAATTTGGCAGGTGGAGCATAATGTGTGAAAATGTGATGTCATCCACTTTGGCAGAAATAATAGAAAGGCAAATTAGAATTTAAAGCGAGAAAAATTGCAAAGTGCTACAATACAGAGAGACCTGGGGGTCCTTGTGCATGAACACAATAAGTTAGTCTGCAGGTACAGCAAGTAATCAGGAAGGCAATGACATGAGTCATTGAAGGTTGGCATGCAGGTACAGCAGGCGGTTAAGAAAGCAAATGGCATGTTGGCCTTCATAGCAAAGGGATTTAAGTACAGGGGCAGGGAGGTGTTGCTACAGTTGTACAGGGCCTTGGTGAGGCCACACCTGGAGTATTGTGTACTGTTTTGGTCTCTGTATTTAAGGAAGAATATACTTGCATTGGAGGCTGTTCAGAGAAGGTTTACTAGGTTGATTCCGGAGATGAGGGGGGTTGACTAATGAGGTTAGGTTGAGTAGGTTGGGCCTATACCCAATGGTGTTCAGAAGAATGAGAGGTGATCTTATTGAAACTTATAAGATAATGAGGGGGCTCAACAAGGTGGATGCAGAGAGGATATTTCTACTCATAGGTGAAACTGAAACTAGAGGACATAGTCTCAGAATTAGGGGCCGCCCATTTAAAACTGAGTTGAGGAGAAATTTCTTCTCTCAGAGGGTTGTAAATCTATGGAATTATCTGCCCCAGAGAATTGTGGAGGCTGGGTCATTGAATATATTTAAGGCGGAGATAGACAGATTTTTGAGTGATAAGGGAGTAAAGGGTTATGGGGAGCGAGCAGGGAAGTGGATCAGCCATGATCTTATTGAATGGCGGAGCAAACTCGAGGGGGCAAATGGCCTATTCCTGCTCCTATTTCTTATGTTCTTATGTTCTTATTATGTATAGCCTATAGCTAATAGTGTTGAAGGTAATAGTATTCTTGATATCTATTTTATTTTATAACAGTATATACGGTAGGTGATAGTACAGCCTATGTAGGAACAGGAGTAGTCCATTCAGCCCCTCGAGCCTGTTCCAATGAGTTCATTGCTCACCTACGACCTAACTCCATATATCCGCTTTTGCCCCATAGCCCTTAATACCATTGGTTAACAAAAATCTATCAACCTCAGATATAAAATCAACAATTGATCTAGAATCAATTGTCATTTGCGGAAGAGAGTTCCAAACTTTACCCTCAGTTGCGTGTAGAAGTGTTTTCTATTTTCACTCTGAAAAGGTCTAGCTCTAATTCTTAGACTATGTCCCGCAGTCCTAGAATCCCTAACCAGCGGAAAATATTGTATACACTGTAACAGGTGTCGCTAACTGTATTACTAATATATACAACAGCAGCAACAACAACAACTTGTATTTATATAGCACCTTTAATATAGAAACATAGAAAATAGATGCAGGAGTAGGGCATTGGGCCCTTCGAGCCTGCACCGCCATTCAATATGATCATGGCTGATCATGCAACTTCAGTACCCCATTCCTGCTTTCTCTCCATACCCCTTGATCCCTTTAGCTATAAGGGCCACATCTAACTCCCTTTTGAATATATTTAGTGAATTGGCCTGAACAACTTTCTGTGGTAGAGAATTCCACAGGTTCACCACTCTCTGGGTGAAGAAGTTTTCTCCTCATCTCGGTCCTAAATGGCTTACCCCTTATCCTTAGACTGCGACCCCTGGTTCTGGACTTCCCCAACATCGGGAACATTCTTCCTGCATCTAACCTGTCTAAACCCGTCAGAATTTTATATGTTTCTATGAGATCCCCTCTCATTCTTCTAAGTTCCAGTGAACATAAGCTTAGTCGATCCAGTCTTTCTTCATATATCAGTCCGGTGAACCTTCGCTGCACTCCCTCAAGAGCAAGAATGTCCTTCCTCAGATTAGGAGATCAAAACTGTACACAATATTCAAGGTGTGGTCTCACCAAGGCCCTGTACAACTGCAGTAAGACCTTCCTGCTCTTTTCCTCAAATCCTCTCGCTATGAATGCCATTTGCCTTCTTCACCGCCTGCTGTACCTGCATGCCAACTTTCAATGACTGATGTACCATGACACCCACGTCTCGTTGCACCTCCCCTTTTCCTAATCTGTCACCATTCAGATAATATTCTGCGTGCCTGTTTTTGCCACCAAAGTGGATAACCTCACATTTATCCACATTATACTGCATCTGCCATGCATTTGCCCACTTACTTAACCTGTCCAAGTCACCCTGCAGCCTCTTAGCATCCTCCTAACAGCTCACACTGCCACCCAGCTTAGTGTCATCTGCAAACTTGGAGATATTACATTCAATTCCTTCGTCAAATCATTAATGTATATTGTAAATAGCTGGGGTCCCAGCACTGAACCTTGCAGTGCCCCACTAGTCACTGCCTGCCATTCTGAAAAGGACACATTTAATCATACTCTTTACTTCCTGTCTGCCAACCAGTCCTCTATCCACATCAATACATTACCCCCAATACCATATGCTTTAATTTTGCACACTAATCTCTTGTGTGGGACCTTGTCAAAAGCCTTTTGAAAGTCCAAATACACCACATCCACTGGTTTTCCCTTGTCCACTCTACTAGTTACATCCTCAAAAGATTCTAGATGATTTGTCAAGCATAAATCCATGCTGACTTGGACCAATCCTGTCACTGCTTTCCAAATGCGCTGCTATTACGTCGTTAATAATTGATTGCAACATTTTCCCCACGACCGATGTCAGGCTAACCAGTCCATAATTCCCTGTTTTCTCTCTCCCTCCTTTTTTAAAAACTGGGGTTACATTCGCTACCCTCCAATCCATAGGAACTGATCCAGAGTCTATAGAATGTTGGAAAATGACACCAATGCATCCACTATTTCTAGGGCCACTTCCTTAAGTACTCTGGGATGCAGACTATCAGGCCCTGGGGATTTATCGGCCTTCAATTCCATCAATTTCCCTAACACAATTTCCTGACTAATAAGGATTTCCTTCAGTTCCTCCTTCTCGCTAGACCCTTGGTCCCCTAGTATTTCCGGAATGTTACTTGTGTCTCCTCTAGTGTTGACAGTATTTGTTCAACTGGTCTGCCATTTCTTTGTTCCCCATTAGAAATTCACCTGATTCTGACTGCAAGAGACCTACATTTGTCTTCATTAATCGTTTTCTCTTCACATATCTATAGAAGCTTTTGCAGTCAGTTTTTATGTTCCCTGCAAGCTTACTCTCATACTCTATTTCCCCCCTCCTAATTAAACCCTTTGTCCTCCTCTGCTGAATTCTAAATTTCTGCCAGTCCTCAAGCTTGCTGCTTTTTCTGGCCAATTTATATGCGTGTTCCTTGGATTTAACACTATCCCTAATTTCCCTTGTTAGCCATGGTTGAGCCACCTTCCCCGTTTTATTTTTATGCCAGACAGGGATGTACAATTGTTAAAGTTCATCCATGTGAACTTTAAATGTCTGCCATTGTCTATCCACCGTCAACCCTTTAAGTACCATTCGCCAGTCTATCCTAGCCAATTCACGTCTCATACCATTGAAGTTACCTTTCTTTAAATTAGTGAAATGTCCCAAAGAGCTTCACAGGAGTACTATGAGATAAAAATTTGACACCGAGCCGCATAAATAGAAATTAGTGCAGGTGACAAAAAGTTTGGTCAAAGAGCTAGGTTTTAAGGAGCGTCTTGAAGGAGGAAAGAGAGGCGGAGAGGTTTAGGCAGGGAGTTCCAGAGCTTGGGGTCTAGGCAACAGAAGGCACGGCCACCAATGGTTACTCGATTATCATCATGCTCAGGAGGGCAGAATTAGAGGATGCAGACATCTCGGGGGGTTGTGGGGCTGAATGAGATTACGGAGACAAGGAGGGGCGAGGCCATGGAGGGATTGAAAAATAAAGATGAGAATTTTGAAATCTTACGAAAGAAACTTGAGGTAAAAGTTTACTAGTGGTGTGCCCCAGGAATGTCCTAGGTCCTCTACTGTCTTAACTAATGACCTGGACAGTGGTGTTGAGAGTGTGGGAAAATGTGAGGTTATCTATTTTGGTAGGAAACATAAAAAATAAAATTATTATTTCAATGGGGAGAGATTACAAAAGCTGAGGTACAGAGGGATCTGAGGGTCCTTTTAAATGAAACACAAAAAATTAGTATGCAGGCACAGCAAGAACTCAGGAAGGCAAATGGAATGTTGGCCTTTACTGCAATGCGGATGGAGTATAAAAGCAGAGAAGTCCTGCTACAACTGTACAGGGTATTGGTGTGACCACACCTGCAGTACTGTGTACAGTTTTAGTCTCCTTGTGGAGGAATCTAGAACTAGGGGCCATACTTTCAGAATAAGGGGTCGCCCATTTAAAACGGAAATGAGGAGGGATTTCTTCTCTCAGAGGATTGTGAATCTTTGGAATTCGCTGCCTCAGAGAGCTGTGGAAGCTGGGTCATTGAATATATTTAAGGTGGAGATAGACAGATTTTTGAACAATAAGGGAGTCAAGGGTTATGGAGAGTGGGCAGGGAAGTGGAGGTGAGGCTAAGATCAGATCAGCCATGATCTTATTGAATGGCGGAGCAGGCTCGAGGGGCCGAATGGCCAACTCCTGCTCCTATTTCTTATGTTCTTACGTTCTTATAGTCAGTAATTGTGCAGATATCTGTGCAACGGTTAAGACGGTAGAGGAGTACAATCAAATCCAAAAAGATTCCGATGTGCAAAGGCAATGGGCCACACATTGGCAAATGGCGTTTAATTTAGGTATATTTAGTGTTGTGCCTGTTGGTCGGGCCAACATAGAATACGCATATCGTTTGCAGGGAGCAATACTGAAAGAGAGAGATCTTGACGTTATTGAAGGATCATGACCAATGTAGAGAAACTTTAGCTAAAGCTAACAGGGTATTGGCTTGTATTATCATCATAGGCAGTCCCTCATATCGAGGATGACCTGCTTCCACGCTGAAAAGGGATGAGTTCACAGGTGTTTCAAAGAAGGACCTGATATTCCAGGTCCAGAATTGCATGTTGAAGGGTGGAAGATGCCTGTGTGTGGATTTTTTTAATGTGTGGTGGCCGTTGTACACCAGCCACCACACGGGCTTGACAGAGCTAGGTCTTGGTCCAGTGGCAAGGGTTAACCAGGACGATTGGAGACCTGCTCTGCTGCACGGACCTAGTGCGCACACATATCACAGTGTGGGCTGGCCCGTGCTGTCCCTGGGCCCTCGCCTCTTCTGGGCCCCGAACTCTCGCCTCTCTTGGGCCCCGATCGCGTCGCTCCACGATCACTCGCCGCTCCTTCGCCCCAATTTATAGGGCCTTGGTGAGACCACATATAGAGTACTGGGTACCTCAGAAAATATATATTTGCCCTGGAGCAAGCACAATGAACTAGACCGACTCCGGGGTTGTCCTAGGGAGGGGGTGAAGAGACTAGACCTATAGTTTAGAAGAATGAGAGGTGATCTCATTGAAACATACAACATTTCTAAGGGGCTTGACAGGATAGATGCTGCGGAGTCCAGATCCAGGGGTAACAGTCTCAGAGGTCAACCATTTAGGACCGAGTTGAGGAGAAACCTCTTCACTCAGAGGGTGACAAATCCCCGGAACTCTACGCCCAAGGGAGCCACGGAGGCTCAGTCCCTGAGTATATTCAAGGCTGAGACCAATAGACTTCTAACACCAAGGGAATCGAAGGATATGGGGATAATGCGGGAAGGTGGAGTTGAGGTAGAAGATCAGCCATGATTTTATCGAATAGCGTACTCCTGTTCCTTAGTCTTATGTTCTTATGAATGGGTCTCGGTGCAAGTTAGGATACAGGGGGCAGCAGCAGCAAGAGTTTGGGATGAACTGAAGTGAATAAATCCATTACCTGGCCTTGACCTCAAGGAGCAAATGCAAGACAGTGTCAGCCGTGGCTCAGTGGGTAGCACCCTCGCCGCTCAGTCAGAAGGTTGTGGGTTCAAGTCCCACTCCAGAGACTTGAGCACGCAAATCTAGGCTGACACTCCAATGCATTGCTGAAGGACTGCTGCATGGTCAGAGGGTCAGTAATGAGGGAGCGCCGCACTGTCGGAGGGGCAGTACTGAGGGAGCGCCGCACTGTCGGAGGGGCAGTACTGAGGGTGTGCCGCACTGTTGGAGGGGCGGTAATAAGGGAGCGCCGCACTGTCGGAGGGGCAGTACTGAGGGAGTGCCGCACTGTTGGAGGGGCAGTACTGAGGGAGCGCCGCACTGTCGGAGGGACAGTACTGTGGGAGTGCCGCACTGTCGGAGGGGCAGTACTGAGGGAGTGCCGCACTGTTGGAGGGGCAGTACTGAGGGAGCGCCGCACTGTCGGAGGGACAGTACTGTGGGAGTGCCGCACTGTCGGAGAGGCAGTACTGAGGGAGTGCCGCACTGTCAGAGGGGCAGTACTGAGGAAGTGCTGCACTGTCGGAGGGACAGTACTGAGGGAGCGCCGCACTGTCAGAGGGGCAGTACTGAGGCAGCGCCACACTGTTGGAGGGGCAGTACTGAGGGAGCGCCACACGTTGGCTTGTATTAATAAATCCAAGGACATCATTCTATCACAGGTCGTGGCAGACTGCATCTGGAGTACTGCACCCAGTTTTGGTCTGATATAGTGGCCTTGGAAAAGGTCCAGAGGAGATCTACAAGAATGATTCCGAGCTTAAAGACCCTCAGCAACTCGGATAGGCTCAAGGACTTTGGTCTATTTACTTTAGAGCAGTGTAGACATATGGGTGACCGGATAGAGGCCTATTACATAATTAAAGAGCTGGATAGTGCCCCAATTGATCGATCATTTGGAGGTGCAGCAAATTAGGATTCGGGGCCCAGAAGAGCCGAAGGCCCTGGGGCAGCACGGGCCAGCCCACACTCTAATATGTGTGTGCACTAGATCCGTGCAGCAGAGCAGGTCTCCAGTCGTCCTGGTTAACCCTTGCCACTGGACCAAGACCGAGCTCTGTCGAGCCTGTGTGGTGGCTGGTGTGCAACGGTCACTACACATTAAAAAAATCCACGCACAGGCATCTTCCACCCCCTCAATTGGAGTTCAGAGCTGGAATATCAGATTCTCAATTGAAACATCTGTGAACTCATCCCTTTTGGCATGGAAGCAAGTCATCCTCATTTCGAGGGACCACCTATGATGATGATGATGAGATTATTCCAGTTTAACAGATTGGGAAGGACGAGTGAACATGAGTTTACACTATGTAAGAACATAAGAACAGAAGAAATAGGAGCAGGAATATACCATTTGGCACCTCGAGCCTGCTCCACCATTCAATAAGATCATGGCTGATCTGATCTTGGCCTCAACTCCATCTCCCTGCCTGCTCCCCATAACCCTTCACTCCCTTATCATTCAAAAATCTGTCATAAATATATTCAATGACCCAGCCTCCACAGCTCTCTGGGACTTTGGGAGAAGAAATTCCTCCTCATCTCCATCTTAAATGAGTGATCCATTATTTGGAAATATTGTCCCCAGTTCTAGATTTCTCCACACGGGGAAACATCCTCTCTCCATCTATCCTGTCGAGCCCCCTCAGAATCTTATGCGTTTCAATAAGATCGCCTCTCATTCTTCTAAACTCTAATGAGTACAGGCCCAACTTGATCAACCTTTCCTCATAAGATGACCCTTTCATCCCAGGAATCAACCTAGTGAACCTTCTCTAAACTGCCTCCAATGCAAGTATATCCCTTCTTAAATAAGGAGAATGAAACTGCATGCACTACTCAAGGTGTGGTCTCACCAATACCCTGTACAGTTGTAGCAAGAATTCCCTACTTTTATATTCGATCCCTCTTGCAATAAAGGCCAACATTCCATTTGCCTTCCTAATTACCTGCTGTACCTGCATACTAACTTTTTATGTTTCATGTACGATGACACCTAAATCCTTCTGTACCGCAGCATTTTGTAATCTCTCCCCATTTAAATAACATGCTGTTTTTCTGTTATTCCTACCAAAGTGGATAACCTCACATTTTCCCACATTATACTCCATCTGCCATGTTCTTGCCCACTCGCTTAGCCTGTCTATATCCCTTTGCAGACTCTTTGCGTCCTCCTCACAACTTGCTTTCCCACCTATCTTTGTATCGTCAGCAAATTTGGCTACTACACTCTCGGTCCTTTCATCCAAGTCATTAATATAGATTGCAAATAGCTGAGGCCCCAGCACTGATCCCTGTGGCACCCTACTAGTTACCGTTTGCCAACCGGAAAATGACCCATTTATCCCGACTCTCTGTTTTCTGTTAGTTCGCCAATACTAGATCCATGCTAATACATAAGAACATAACATAAGAATATAAGAATTAGGAACAGGAGTAGGCCATCTAGCCCCTCAAGCCTGCTCCGCCATTCAATAAGATCATGGCTGATCTGGCCGTGGACTCAGCTCCACTTACCCGCCCTCTCCCCGTAACCCTTAATTCCCTTATTGGTTAAAAATCTATCTATCTTTGACTTGAAAACATTCAATGAGCCAGCCTCAACTGCTTCCTTGGGCAGAGAATTCCACAGATTCACAACCCTCTGGGAGAAGAAATTCCTTCTCAACTCGGTTTTAAATTGGCTCCCCTGTATTTTGAGGCTGTGCCCCCTAGTTCTAGTCTCCCCGACCAGTGGAAACAACCTCTCTGCCTCTATCTTGTCTATCCCTTTCATGATTTTAAATGTTTCTATAAGATCACCCCTCATCCTTCTGAACTCCAAGGAGTAAAGACCCAGTCTACTCAATCTATCATCATAAGGTAACCCCCTCACTTCTCGAATCAGCCTAGTGAATCGTCTCTGTACCCCTTCCAAAGCTAGTATATCCTTCCTTAAGTAAGGTAACCAAAACTGCACGCAGTATTCCAGGTGCGGCCTTACCAATACCTTATACAGTTGCAGCAACACCTCCCTGCTTTTGTACTCCATCCCTTTCGCAATGAAGGCCAACATTCCATTCGCCTTCCTGATTACCTGCTGCATCTGCAAACTAACCTTTTGGGATTCATGCACAAGGACCCCCAGGTCCCTCTGCACCACAGCATGTTGTAATTTCTCCCCATTCAAATAATATTCCCTTTTACTGTTTTTTTTCCCAAGGTGGATGACCTCACACTTTCCGACATTGTATTCCATCTGCCAAACCTTAGCCCATTCGCTTAACCTATCCAAATTTCCTTGCAGCCTCTCTGAGTCCTCTACACAACCCGCTTTCCCACTAATCTTAGTGTCATCTGCAAATTTTGTTGCACTACACTCTGTGCCCTCTTCTAGGTCATCTATGTATATTGTAAACAGTTGTGGTCCCAGCACCGATCCCTGTGGCACACCACTAACCACTGATTTCCAACCGGAAAAGGACCCATTTATCCCGACTCTCTGCTTTCTGTTCACCAGCCAATTCTCTATCCATGCTAATACATTTCCTCTGACTCCTGCGTACCTTTATCTTCTGCAGTAACCTTTTGTGTGGCACCTTATCGAATGCCTTTTGGAAATCTAAATACACCACATCCATCGATACACCTCTATCCACCATGCTCGTTATATCCTCAAAGAATTCCAGTAAGTTAGTTAAACATGATTTCCCTTTCATGAATCCATGCTGCGTCTGCTTGATTGCACTATTCCTATCTAGATGTCCCGCTATTTCTTCCTTAATGATAGTTTCAAGCATTTTCCCCACTACAGATGTTAAACTAACCGGCCTATAGTTACCTGCCTTTTGCCTGCCCCCTTTTTTAAACAGAGGCGTTACATTAGCTGCTCTCCAATCCGCTGGTACCTCCCCAGAGTCCAGAGAATTTTGGTAGATTATAACAAATGCATCTGCTATAACTTCCGCCATCTCTTTTAATACCCTGAGATGCATTTCATCAGGATCAGGGGACTTGTATACCTTCAGTCCCATTAGTCTGTCCAGCACTACCCCCCGAGTGATAGTGATCATCTCAAGGTCCTCCCTTCCCACATTCCTATGACCAGCAATTTTTGGCATGGTTTTTGTGTCTTCCACTGTGAAGACGGAAGCAAAATAATTGTTTAAGGTCTCAGCCATTTCCACATTTCCCATTATTAAATCCCCCTTTTCATCTTCTAAGGGACCAACATTTACTTTAGTCACTCTTTTCTGTTTTATATATCTGTAAAAGCTTTTACTATCTGTTTTTATGTTTTGCGCAAGTTTATCTTCGTAATCTATCTTCCCTTTCTTCATTGCTTTTTTAGTCATTCTTTGCTGTTGCTTAAAATTTTCCCAATCCTCTAGTTTCCCACTAACCTTGGCCACCTTATACGCATTGGTCTTTGATTTGATACTTTCCTTTATTTCCTTGGTTATCCACGGCTGGTTATCTCTTCTCTTGCCACCCTTCTTTTTCACTGGAATATATTTTTGCTGCGCATTATGAAAGAGCTCCTTAAAAGTCCTCCACTGTTCCTCAATTGGCATACATAGGCAGTCCCTCGGAATCGAGGAAGACTTGCTTCCACTCTTAGAATGAGTCCTTAGGTGGCTGAACAGTCCAATATGAGAGCCACAGTCCCTGCCACAGGTGGGACAGATAGTCGTTGAGGGTGAGGGAGTGTGGGACAGGTTTGCCGCATGTTCTGTCTGCTGTCTGCGCTTGATTTCTGCATGCACTCGGCAATGAGACTCAAGGCGTTCAGCGCCTTCCCGGATGCACTTCCTCCATTTAGGGCGGTCTTTGGCCAGGGACCCCCAGATGTCGCTTGGGATGTTGCACTTTATCAGGGAGGCTTTGAGAGTGTCCCTGTAACGTTTCCTCTGTCCACCTTTGGCTCATTTGCCATGAAGGAGTTCCGAGTAGACCGCTTGCTTTGGGAGTCTCGTGCCTGGCATGTGGACAATGTGGCCTTCCCAGCGGAGCTGATCAAGTGTGGTCAGTGCTTCAATGCTGGGGATATTGACGTGGTCGAGGACGCTAACGTTGGTGCGTCTGTCCTCCCAGGGTATTTGCAGGATCTTGCGGAGACATCGTTGGTGGTATTTCCCCAGCGACTTGAGGTGTCTACTGCACATGGTCCATGTCTCTGAGCCATACAGGAGGGCGGGTATCACTACGGCCCTGTAGACCATGAGCTTGGTGGCAGATTTGAGGGCCTGGTCTTCGAACACTCATTTCCTCATGCGGCCGAAGGCTGCGCTGGCGCACTGGAGGTGGTGTTGAATCTCATCAATGTCTGCTTTTGCTAATATATTATCCCCCCAAGCCCTGAGCACTTATCTTGTGCAGTAAGAGTGGGAATGGATCCGGTGTTAGGCGGTTCCTCTGTCTCCAGACAGCAACGAGTCTCTGAAACATGTTGCCGGATGGTGTGGAAGGTGACTCTGTTCCTTCGAGAGTTTGCTGGAGCGGTCCCCTGACTGTGGCACAGATCACATCATGGAGCAGGCCAGTGTCCTTTATAGATCAACACTGATTATCCGTGTGACCCCCTGGTCTGGGTTTGCATCACCTGAGGGAGGTCGAGAGAGGGATTTCCCAGCGTATTTTTTTCCTTACTGGTCCTGAAGTTTTTCTCCCTGTGTTTTGCCTCTCCCAGGCTGTGGAGGCAGCGGGGAGGGGTCAGGAGAGGAAGCAAGTGTTTAGTCATGATGCTCCGGCCATCGTGGTGTGGGGCTGGCTCGATGGACCAGCTGGTGGCCTCCAATTTGTGCATACGTTTAGCCTGAACATATTTTAAGTAGCAGTATAGTCGTCATATGTATCGGCTGTAATACTATATAAACTATATAAACTGGCGGTAACAATATACGCTATATATACTGTAAGTAAAGTGGACCTCAGTCCATGATCAGATCAGCCATGATCTTATTGAATGCTGGAGCAGGCTCGAGGGTCCAAATAAGAACATAAGTGTGATGTATGTAGCACTCAAATCACTGACTCCATACGGTCTCGTGTTGTAGTAACTGCTGTGAACTTAGTCCTTTATTGTGCAACTCCAGAGTGCCTCTCAGGTGTGGTGGGCAGCCTTTTATACTCTGTCTTGCAGGTACTTTCAGGTCTCCCACCACAGCTCCCCCTGTGGTGCACCATTGTACTTATACATTTAATGTACCTGGACAATACATAACAATAAGAACATGAGAAATAGGAGCAGGAGTAGGACATACAGCCCCTCCAGCCTGCTCCGCCATTTACTTCGACCATGGCTGATCTGATCATGGACTCAGCTCCACTTCCCTGCCCGCTCCCCATAACCCCTTATTCCCTGATCGCTCAAAAATCTGTCGATCTCTGTCTTAAATTTATTCAATGTCCCGGCTTCCACAGCTCTCTGAGGCAGCGAATTCCACAGATTTACAACCCTCTGAGAGAAGAAATTTCTCCTTATTTCAGTATTAAATGGGCGGAAATTTCTTCTCTCAGATGGCTTACTCCTGCTCCTATTTCTTATGTTCTTATAAAACTATAACCTGTATATACAATCGCTAGCAGTGCCATCTGTATGAAAAAAAGATCAGCACTGTAGTAAGCTTCTATTAACTTGAACAATTTTATTATAGTCTTACAAAACAGCATTAAACTCATTTATCCCCCGTTTTAAGATGGTGCCGTTAGTGCCCTGGGTCCGATACGGGTGTGGCTGCTTTTTGCTGGCGGGTTCACGTTCGGACGCTAAATCGGGCACTATGCTCGAAAGTTCCGCCCGGGACGCTAGTGCGGTGTTGCACGCTGACTGAGGTCATCCAAACGCTCAAAACATCGAGCGGGCGCTAAATTGTAGCGCCCCCCCCCAAAACCACTGCCAAAAAAGTTCCGCCCTGGGGGGGGCAAAAGGTCGTGTGCCCCGTTTAGCGCCCAAAAAAAGTTGTTTTAGCATTTCGCCCGGGCGCTAACCTGCTCGTAAACCCCTGGAAAATTCAGCCCGTAAACTTTACTTGCTGCCTTTCACAACCTCCGGACATCCCAACTGGTTTGCTGTGTCATCTGAAGAAGGGGAAGGGGGGAAAGAAAGGGGTTTCAAACTTAGCCGGGAGGGGGTGTGCTGCAAAAATCGGATGGGTGCTTTAAGAAATGTTCAGTTGAAGTATTATAGAGAATCGAGAACTAGTAATCATTTTAAATGAATCCTTCAAATCTGTCTTCATAAATTGAGATTGTGGAAATTTCTAAATCGAATTATCTACGGAATCTGCAATGAATGGACTGTGCAATAAAGTGTCTGTTGTGAAGCGAATTCAATGCCTACAGGCACCTAGAACCAGACTAAACGCACCTTAGAATCCTGAAGGAAATGAGAGAGGAATTAAGTGAGGCTCTGGTTAATATTGTTCAGAGCGCGATGGGACTTGGAGAGTGGTGAGTGTAATCGGAGTCGGATTAGTCATTCTCGGGGCCCTCACTCAAGGTGCCAAACCCTTTCCCCTCCCCGCCCCTCCGAAACCACCCCCACCCCCCCCCACCTCAAACCATTAAAACACCAACATGTAGCTCGTAAAATGTTTGCACATTCGATAGAATCATAGAATGGTTACAACACAGGAGGCCATTCAGCCCTTCGAGCCTGTGCCAGCTCTCTGCAAGAACACTTCAGCCAGTCCCCACTCCCTCCGCCCTTTCCCCGTGGCCCTGCAAATTTATTTTTCCTTCAGGTACTTATCCAACTTCCTTCTGAAAGCTACGATTGAGCCTGCTTCCATCACCCTCTCAGGCAGCGCATTCCAGATCCTAACCACTCGCTCCGTAAAATAAGTTTTTCCTAATGTCGCCTTTTGCCAAACACCTTAAACCTGTGTCCTCTGGTTCCTGACCCTTCCGCCAATGGGAACAGCTTCTCTCTGTTTACTCTGTCTAGACCCCTCTTTATTAACAGTAAAAAAAAAGAACCTGCATTTGTATAGCACTTTTCACAAGCTCAAGATGTCCCCAAGCATATAGGCCCCAAGCATAAGGAGGATAGGCCCCATATGCCCGTGTGTCAATTTTCATAAGAACATAAGGTGGAGCGGTAGTCGGCCATTTGGCCCCTCGAGCCTGCTCCACCATTCAATAAGACCATGGCTGATCTGATCTTGGCCTCAGCTCCACTTCCCCGCCCGCTCCCCATAACCCTTGACTCCCTTATCATTCAAAGATCTGTCTATCTCCACCTTAAATAAATGCAATGACCCAGCCTTCACAGCTCTCTGGGGCAGAGAATTCCAAAGATTCACCACCCTCTAAGAGAAGAAATTCCTTCTCATCTCCATTTTAAATGGGTGACCCCTTATTCTGAAACTATGTCCCCTAGTTCTAGATCCCCCCACGAGGGGAAACATCCTCTCTGCATCTAAGCTGTCGAGCCCCCTCAGAAGCTTATACGTTTCAATAAGATCACCTCTCATTTTTCTCCGAATCTGATCCCAATATTCAAACATGGAGCATGGCATCAGCCTTCGGCTCCAAGTCCAGTTTGTTTAATATCCATAATAGGAGGGGATACTGCGTGCAGTTTTGGTTTCCATATTTAAGAAAGAATATATTTGCTTTGGAAGTAGTTCAGAGAAGGTTCACTAGGTTGATTTTGGAGATGAAGGGGTTGACTTGTGAGGAAAGGTTGAGGAGACTGGGCCTCTACTCATTGGAATTCAGAAGGATGAGAGGTGATCTTATCGAACCATATAAGATTATGAGGGAGCTTGACAAGGTGGATGCAGAGAGGATGTTTCCACTGATGGGGGAGACTAGAACTAGAGGGCATAATCTTAGAATAAGGGGCCGCCCATTTAAAACTGAGATGAGAAGGAATTTCTTCTCTCGTAAATCTGTGGAATTCGTTGCCTCAGAGAGCTGTGGAAGCTGGGTCATTGAATAAATTTAAGACAGAAATAGACAGTTTCTTAACCGATAAGGGAATAAGGGGTTATGGGATGCGGGCAGGGAAGTGGACCTGAGTCCATGATCGGATCAGCCATGATCGTATTAAATGGCGGAGCAGGCTCGAAGAGCCGTATGGCCTACTCCTGCTCCTATTTCTTATGATCTAATGTTCCTATGAATATGCTTGACGGCATTTTACTGGAACCCAGAACCTGGACCCTATCAGTGCTTATCTAACGAGCGCAGAGACCGGTGGAAGGAGCCTGCATGAAACAATGGGTCACGCCTCACAAATCCCCTGGAATTCTCTGAGGCAGCAGCACTGAAACAGATGGGCTCTATTCAGCGTTGATCTTTTTCAGGGGCCGTTTGGTTAAGATCTGCATCGCAGTGAGATTCAAAGGCGCTCAGCATTAAAGGCAAGCTAAATCATGGGACTGGAACTCGGTCTAGCGACAGAACGGAGACAAACGCTGATTGATTGGCCAGGATACGTCAGGGGAACTGCAAACCGTGTGTAAAGGTTTGAGGGAGGCACTGACCGGGGTAACTCCGGGGTTTGAAGCAGGAGGAGAGGGGGGGTAACCATGCCAACGAATATGCAAGCAGCACACAGGTTCCCCCTCAGTCACCTTCCATACAGGGGTGAAAGTGAGCCAAAACTCCTATTTTTACAGATTCTCAATTTGAAGGAAAATATTTATTTCTCTCATAGAAACATAGAAACATAGAAAAAAGGTGCAGGACTAAGCCATTTGGCCCTTCGAGCCTGCACCGCCATTCAATGAGTTCATGGCTGAACATGCAACCTCAGTACCCCATTCCTGCTTTCTCGCCATACCCCTTGATCCCTCTAGTAGTAAGGACTTCATCGAACTCCTTTTTGAATATATTTAGTGAATTGGCCTCAACAACTTTCTGTGGTAGAGCATTCCACCGGTTCACCACTCTCTGGGTGAAGAAGTTTCTCCTCATCTCGGTCCTAAATGGCTTACCCCTTATCCTTAGACTGTGACCCCTGGTTCTGGACTTCCCCAACATTGGGAACATTCTTCCTGCATCTAACCTGTCTAAACCCATCAGAATTTTAAATGTTTCTATGAGGTCCCCTCTCATTCTTCTGAACTCCAGTGAATACAAGCCCAGTTGATCCAGTCTTTCTTGATATGTCAGTCCCGCCATCCCGGGAGTCAGTCTGGTGAACCTTCGCTGCACTCCCTCAATAGCAAGAATGTCCTTCCTCAAATTAGGAGACCAAAACTGTACACAATACTCCAGGTGTGGCCTCACCAAGGCCCTGTACAACTGTAGCAACACCTCCCTGCCCCTGTACTCAAATCCCCTCGCTATGAAGGCCAACATGCCATTTGTTTTCTTAACCGCCTGCTGTACCTGCATGCCAACCTTCAATGACTGATGTACCATGACACCCAGGTCTCATTGCACCTCCCCTTTTCCTAATCTGTCACCATTCAGATAATAGTCTGTCTCTCTGTTTTTACCACCAAAGTGGATAACCTCACATTGATCCACATTATACTTCATCTGCCATGCATTTGCCCACTCACCTAACCTATCCAAGTCACTCTGCAGCCTCATAGCATCCTCCTCGCAGCTCACACTGCCACCCAACTTAGTGTCATGCGCAAATTTGGAGATACTACATTTAAGCCCCTCGTCCAAATCATTAATGTACAATGTAAACAGCTGGGGCCCCAGCACAGAACCTTGCGGTACCCCACTAGTCACTGCCTGCCATTCTGAAAGTACCCATTTACTCCTACTCTTTGCTTCCTGTCTGACAACCAGTTCTCAATCCATGTCAGCACACTACCCCCAATCCCATGTGCTTTAACTTTGCACATTAATCTCTTGTGTGGGACCTTGTCGAAAGCCTTCTGAAAATCCAAATATACCACATCAACTGGTTCTCCCTTGTCCATTCTACTGGAAACATCCTCAAAAAATTCCAGAAGATTTATCAAGCATGATTTCCCTTTCACAAATCCATGCTGACTTGGACCTATCATGTCACCTCTTTCCAAATGCGCTGCTATGACAGCCTTAATAATTGATTCCATCATTTTAACCACTACTGATGTCAGGCTGACCCGTCTATAATTCCCTGTTTTCTCTCTCCCTCTTTTTTTAAAAAGTGGGGTTACATTGGCTACCCTCCACTCCATAGGAACTGATCCAGAGTCTATGGAATGTTGGAAAATGACTGTCAATGCATCCGCTATTTCCAAGGCCACCTCCTTAAGTACTCTGGGATGCAGTCCATCAGGCCCTGGGGATTTATCGGTCTTCAATCCCATCAATTTCCCCAACACAATTTCCCGACTAATAAGGATTTCCCTCAGTTCCTCCTTCTTACTAGACCCTCTGACCCCTTTTATATCCGGAAGGTTGTTTATGTCCTATTTAGTGAATACCAAACCAAAGTACTTCTTCAATTGGTCTGCCATTTCTTTGTTCCCCTTATGACTTCCCCTGATTCTGACTGCAGGGGACCTATGTTTGTCTTTACTAATCTTTTTCTCTTTACATATCGAAAGAAGCTTTTGCAGTCCTTCTTAATGTTCCTTGCAAGCTTCCTCTCGTACTCTATTTTCCTTGCCCTAATCAAACCCTTTGTCTTCCTTTGCTGAGTTCTAAATTTCTCCCAATCCCCAGGTTCACTGCTATTTCTGGCCAATTTGTATGCCACTTCCTTGGCTTTAATACGATCCCTGATTTCCCTTGATAGCCACGGTTGAGCCACCTTCCCTTTTTTATTTTTACGCCAGACAGGGATGTACAATTGTTGTCGTTCATCCATGCGGTCTCTAAATGTCTGCTATTGCCCATCCACTGTCAACCCCTTAAGTATCATTCGCCAATCTATCCTAGCCAATTCACACCTCATACCTTCAAAGTTACCCTTCTTTAAGTTCTGGACCATGGTCTCTGAATTAACTGTTTCATTCTCCATCCTAATGTAGAATTCCACCATATTATGGTCACTCTTCCCCAAGGGGCCTCGCACAACGAGATTGCTAATTAATCCTCTCTCATTACACAACACCCAGTCTAAGATGGCCTCCCCCCCTAGTTGGTTCCTCGACATATTGGTCTGGGAAACCATCACTTATGCACTCCAGGAAATCCTCCTCCACCGTATTGCTTCCAGTTTGGTTAGCCCAATCTATATGCACCCCTAATTTCCTGTTTGATGCCCTCCCCAACATCACTACTACTGTTTGGAGGTCTGTACACAACTCCCACTAACGTTTTTTGCCCTTTGGTGTTCTGCAGCTCTACCCATATAGATTCCACATCATCCAAGCTAATGTCCTTCATAACTACTGCATTAATCTCCTCTTTAACCAGCAATGCTACCCCACCTCCTTTTCCTTTTATTCTATCCTTCCTGAATGTTGAATACCCATGGATGTTGAGTTCCCAGCCATGATCATCCTGGAGCCACGTCTCCGTAATCCCAATCACATCATATCCGTTAACTTCTAATTGCAGAGTTAATTCATCCACCTTATTACGGATACTCCTTGCATTAAGACACAAAACCTTCAGGCTTGTTTTTTTAACACCCTTTGTCCTTTTAGAATTATGATGTAGAGTGGCCCTTTTTGTTTCTTGCCTTTGTTAACTCGGCCTTCCACTATTGCTTTTTACCTTTCTACCATCTGTTTCTGACTCCATATTACTTCGCCCTATCTCGCTGCATAGGTTCCCATCCCCCTGCCATATTAGTTTAAACACTCCTGAACTGCATTCGCAAATGCTACTCCTAGGACATCAGTTCCATTCCTGCCCAAGTGCAGACCGTCCCTTTTGTACAGGTCCCACTTCCCCCAGAACTAGTTCCAATGTCCCAGGAATTTGAATCCCTCCCTCTTGCACCACTGCTCAAGTCACGTATTTATTCTAACTATCCTGCTCCCTCTACTCTGATTCGCACGTGGCACTGGTAGCAATCCAGAGATTACTACCTTTGAGGTCCTACTTTTTAATTTAACTCCTAGCTCCCTAAATTCAGCTTGTCGGACCTCTTCCCACTTCTTACCTATATCGTTGGTACCTACATGTACCACGACAACTGGCTATTCACCTTCCCTCTCCAGAATGCTCTGCAGCCGCTCCGAGACATCCTTGACCCTTGCTCCAGGGAGGCAACATACCATCCTGGAGTCTCGGTTGCGGCCGCAGAAACTCCTATCTATTCCCCTTACAATAGAGTCCTCTATCACTATTGCTCTCTCACTCTTTTTCCCACCCTTCTGTGCAGCAGAGCCAGCCATGGTGCCATGAACTTGGCTGCTGCTGCCCTCCCCTGATGAGTCCTCCCCCTCAACAGTACCCAAAGCGGTGTATCTGTTTTGCAGGGGGATGACCGCAGGGGACCCCTGCACTACCTTCCTTGTACTGCTCTTCCTGCTGGTATTCCATTCCCTCTATCTATCTATCTATCTGTCTATCTACCTAACTATGTATCTATCATCAATCTATCTATCTCTAGATGTCTGTGGTTGATACATAAATACAGAGATAGATAGATAGATAGATAGATAGATAGATAGATAGATAGATAGATAGATAGATAGATAGATAGATAGATAGATAGATAGATAGATAGATAGATAGATAGATGGATTGATCAATAGACAGATAGATGGATAGATGGATGGACGGATAGAGAGATAATTAGACAGATAAGTTGTTAGATAGGTAGAAATAAATCGGAAAAGGAAGACTTGCATTTATATAGCACCTTTCACACTTTAGGACTCAGGATATCCCAAAGCGCTTTACAGTAAATTACGTACATTTCTTAAAGTGTCGTAACTGTTGTAATGCAAGAAGCGCAGCAGCTAATCTGTACACAGTAAGGTCCCACAAATTACAATGAGATAAGGACCAGATATTCTGTTTTTTAACAATGTTGGCCGGGGAAGAACTGCTCTTCTTCGAAATAGTGCCATGGGATCTTTTATGTCGACCTGAGAGGGCATACAGGGCCTTGGTTTAACGTCTCATCCGAAAGACGACACCTCTGACAGCAGAGCACTGGAGTGGCAGCCTGGACTGTGTGTGCTGTGCAAACAGTGGCTCAGTGGGCAGCACTCTCGCCTCTGAGTCAGAAGGTTGTGGGTTCAAGTCCCACTCCCGGCACTTGTGCACAAAAAATCTAGACTGACAGTGCAGTGCTGAGGGAGCGCTGCTCTGTCGGAGGTGCCGTCTTTCGGATGAGACTTTAAACCGAGGTCTACTCTCTCAGGTGGACATAAAAGATCCAATTTCGAAGAAGAGCAGGGGAGTTATCCCTGTTGTCCTGGGGCCAATATTCATCCCTCAATCAACATAACAAAAAAACAGATTATCTGGTCATTATCACATTGCTGTTTGTGGGAGCTTGCTGTGCGCAAATTGACTGCCGGGTTTCCCACATTACAACAGTGACCACACTTCAAAAGTATTTCATTGGCTGTAAAAGCGCTTTGAGACATCCGATGGTCGTGAAAGGTGCTATATAAATGCAAGTCTTTCTAGTCTCTGGAGTAGGACTGTGAAACATGGGCCTTCTAACTCAGAGGCGACAGTGCTGCCCACTGAGCCAAGGCTGATATCATTACTGAGGGGCACAGAGACTGTAGCTGCAGGCAATGTTGTTGAACCTAAACTGCGATCAGGGGACCAGAGAATGCAACTGTAAAATTAACAAACTTAGAACGAGAATATATATCCTTTCCACGTAAATGTGAAGCCGAAGGAATGACGGGTAACTGATTAAGGACAGGATTGATGGCTATAAGAGTTGACAGCACTGATCCAACGCTATATGGAACATGATGGGGCCGTGGTAATGTCATCTGTGGAATGTGGCCGGCCAGCGCTGAATAATGTCGGTTGTTAATGTTAGATTAATATCTTGGGATTCTTGTTGGATTACCTTCAGGGCCCAGGGAGTAAGTTCATATACCTGTAGTTTTATTCTCCTTGAAAGGTTTCGCTGCGGCAACGTCGCCTTCCCTTGAGGGAATTGTATAATGAGTAGAGCCTACAATAGTGCAGGGTCTGTCAGAGCAATGGGGTCAGCCGAACAAGCAGTCTTACCTCCTCTCGTACCTTCCTTATGCATTGCAATTATAGACCGTAGCTGTAATGTATTTTCTTCATGGTTTGATTGCTTAAGAATTCATAGCAACACATTGCTATTAAGAACTAGTTGGTTTATTAACAAAGGTTTAATAATCATACTACACATTACCAGTTCATCCACCAGGCTCACGACTGCATACCTCATCGTGGATGACCTAGAACCAATTGACTGACGCTTCATAAGAACATAAGAAATAGGAGCAGGAAAAGACCATTCGGCCCCTCGAGCCTGCTCTTCAATAAGATCATGGCTGATCTGACCTTGGGCTCAGTTCCACTTCCCTGCCCACTCCCCATAATCTTTTAGAAACATAGAAACATAGAAACATAGAAAAAAGATGCAGGAGTAAGCCATTCGGCCCTTCGAGCCTGGACCGCCATTCAATAAGATCATGGCTGATCATTCCCTCAGTACCCCTTTCCTGCTTTCTCTCCATATCCCTTGATCCCTTTAGCCGCAAGGGCCATATATAACTCCCTCTTGAACATATCCAATGAACTGGCATCAACAACTCTCTGGTAGGGAATTCCCCAGGTTAACAACTCTGAGTAAAGAAGTTTCTCCTCATCTCTGTCCTAAATGGCTTACCCCTTATCCTTAGACTATGTCCCCTGGTTCTGGACCTCCCCAACATCAGGAACATTCTTCCTGCATCTAAACTGTCCCGTCCCGTCAAAATCTTATACGTTTCTATGAGATCCCCGCTCATCCTTCTAAACTTCAGTGAATAAAGACCCAGTTAATCCAGTCTCTCCTCATATGACAGTCCAGCCATCCCTGGAATTAGTCTGGTGAACCTTCGCTGCACGCCCTCAATAGGAAGAACGTCCTTCATCAGATTAGGAGACCAAAACTGAACACAATATTCCAGGTGAGGCCTCACCAAGGCCCTGTACAACTGCAGTAAGATCTCCCTGCTCCTATACTCGAATCCCTTAGCTATGAAGGCCAACATGCCATTTGCCTTCTTCACCGCCTGCTGTACCTGCATGCCAACTTTCAATGATTGATGAACCATGACACCCAAATCTCGTTGCACCTCCCCTTTTCCTAATTTTCCGCCATTCAGATAATATTCTGCCTTTGTGTTTTTGCCACAAAAGTGGATAACCTCACATTTATCCACATTATACTGCATCTGCCATGCATTTGCCCACTCACCTAACCTGCCCAAATCACCCTGCAGCCTCTTAGCGTCCTCCTCACAGCTCACACCGCCACCCAGTTTAGTGTCATCTGCAAACTTGGAGATATTACACTCAATTCCTTCATCCAAATCATTAATGTATATTGTAAAGAGCTGGGGTCCCAGCACTGAGCCCTGCGGCACTCCACTAGTCACTGCCTCCCGTTTATCCTGACTCTCTGCTTCCTGTCTGCCAATCAATTCTCTATCCACGCCAGTACATTACCCTCAATACCATGTGCTTTGATTTTGCACACCAATCTCTTGTGTGGGACCTTGTCAAAAGCCTTTTGAAAGTCCAAATACACCACATCCACTGGTTCTCCCTTGTCCACTCTGCTAGTTACATCCTCAAAAAATTCCAGAAAAGTTATCAAGCATGATTTTCCTTTCATAAATCCATGCTGACTTGGACTGATCCTGTCACTGCTTTCCAAATGCGTTGCTATTTCATCCTTAATAATTGATTCCAATATTTTCCCCATTGATGTCAGGCTAACCGGCCTATAATTACCCGCTTTCTCTCTCCCTCCCTTTTTAAACAGTGGTGTTACATTAGCTACCCTCCAGTCCATAGGAACTGATCCAGAATCAATAGACTGTTGGAAAATGATCACTAATTCATCCACTATTTCTAGGGCCACTTCTTTAAGTACTCTAGGATGCAGACAATCAGGCCCCGGGGATTTATCGGCCTTCAATCCCATCAATTTCCCCAACACAATTTCCCGCCTAATAAGGTTTTCCTTCAGTTCCTCCTTCTCACTAGACCCTCGGTCCCCCAGTATTTCCAGAAGGTTATTTGTGTCTTCCTTCATGAACACAGAACCAAAGTATTTGTCCATTTGGTCTGCCATTTCTTTGTTCCCCATTATAAATTCACCTGAGTCCGACTACAAGGGACCTATGTTTGTCTTCACTAATCTTTTTCTCTTCACATATCTAAAGAAGCTTTAGCAGTCAGTTTTTATGTTCCCGGTAAGCTTCCTCTCTTACTCTATTTTCCCCCTCCTAATTAAACCTTTTGTCCTCCTCTGCTGTATTCTAAATTTCTCCCAGTCCTCAGGCTTGCTGCTTTTTCTGGTCAATTTATATGCCTCTTACTTGGATCTAACACTATGCTTAATTTCCCTAGTTAGCCACTAGGCTTGTTCCTTGTTTTATTTTTACTCCAGACAGGAATGAACAATTGTTGAAGTTCATCCATGTGATCTATAAATGTTTGCCATTGCCTATCCACCGTCAGCCCTTTAAGTATCATTTGCCAGTCTATTCTAGCCAATTCACGCCTCATATCATCGAAGTTAGCTTTCCTTAAGTTCAGGACCCTAGTTTCTGAATTAACTGTGTCACTCTCCATCTTAATAAAGAATTCTACCATATTATGGTCACTCTTCCCCAAGGGGCCTCGCACAACAAGATTGCTAATTAGTCCCTTCTCATTACACATCACCCAGTCTAGGATTGCCAGCTCTCTAGTTGGTTCCTCGACATATTGGTCGGGAAAACTATCCCAAATACACTCCAGGAAATCCTCCTCGACCACATTGCTTCCAGTCTGGTTAGCCCAATCAATATGTAGATTAAAGTCGCCCATGATAACTGCTGTACCTTTATTGTACACATCCCTTATTTCTTGTTTGATGCTGTCCCCAACCTCACCACTACTGTTTGGTGGTCTGTACACAATTCCCACCAGCGTTTTCTGCCCTTTGGTATTCCGTAGCTCCACCCATACCGATTCCACATCATCCAAGCCAATGTCCCTCCTTACTATTGCATTAATTTCCTTTTTAACCAGCAACGCCATCCCGCCTCCTTTTCCTTTCTGTCTATCCTTCTTAAATGTTGAATACCCCTAGATGTTGAGTTCCCAGCCTTGGTTCCCCCTGGAGCCATTTCTCCGTGATGCCAATTATATCATATCCATTAACTGCTATCTGCGCAGTTAATTTGTTCACCTTATTCCGAATACTCCTCGCATTGAGGCACAGAGCCTTCAGGCTTGTCTTTTTAACACATAGGGTAGACATAGAGAAGATATTTCTACTTGTAGGCAAGAGCAGAACTAGTGGGCCATAAATATAAGATAGTCACTAACAAATGCAATTGGGAATTGAGGAACAATGTCTTTACCCAGAGAGTAGTGAGAATGTGGAACTCACTACCACAGGCAGTAGTTGAGGTGAATAGTATTGATGCATTTAAGGGGAAGCGAGACGAGTACATGAGGGAGAAAAGAAAGAAAGACTTATATTTATCTTCTTCTTAGGCAGTCAAAAAAGGATGAGTTCACAGGTGTTTCGATGAATGACCTGACATCCCAGGTCATGAACTATATGTTGAAGGGTGGAAGATGCCTGTGCGTGGATTTTTTTAACGTGTGGTGACCGTTGCACACCAGTCACCACACGGGCTCGACAGAGCTAGGTCTTGGTCCAGTGGCACCATTCGCAACCACCAGATCACCCAAAGCGCTTTACAGCCAATGAAGTACTTTTTGGAGTGTAGTCACTGTTGTAATGTCGGGAAACGCAGCAGCCAATTTGCGCACAGCAAGCTCCCGCAAACAGCAATTTGATAATCTGCTTTTAGTGATGTTGATTGAGGGGTAAATATTGCTCAGGACGCCAGGGAGAACTCCCCTGCTCTTTTTCGAAGAAGTGCCATGGGGTCTTTCATGTCCACCTGGGAGGGCAGACAGGTCATCCGAAAGACGGCACCTCTGACAGTGCAGCGCTCCCTCAGTTGGAGTGTCAGCCTAGATGTTTGTGCTCAAGTCTCTGGAGTGGGACTTGAACCCACAACCTTCTGACCCAGAAGCGAGGGTGCTGCCCACTGAGCCACAGCTGACATAACCTCCAGACATGCAACAGAGAACAACACAGCCTCTTTGTAAAGAAGAAAATTACTATTCTGTTAACACATTACGCCAGAAATATATCCCTGTGCGTTTCCCTGGCTTGTGCTGACTTAACTGATCTCCGCCTGGTTGCTGCTAAGGATGCGATGATTGGCGCGAAGACTTGTCTACACCTTGTACCATCAGCGGGTGAATGAGTGGTTGCGTGAGCTCCCTAAACCTCTCAGCCTCTCTACCTCTCTCTCCTCCTTTAAAATGTTCCTTTAAACCTACCTCTTTGATCAAGCTTTTACGCATCTGTCCTGAAATTTCCTTCCCTGCCGCAGAGTCAAAAATGTCAAATGTTTTTATTGATATCGCTCTTGTTAGGTGCCATAGTTGGGTCGTTTTACTGCGCTAAATGTGCTTTATAAGTGTAAGTTTTATTGTTGACCTACTCTGAATCAGAAGGTTGTGGGCTCAAGTCCCACTCCAGGAATTTGAGCACATAAATCCAGGCTGACACTCCAATACATTGCTGTTGGAGGTGCCCTCTCAAGTGGACATTAAACAAATCCCATGGCATTATTGCGAAGAAGAGCAGGGGAGTTCTCCCCGGTGTTCTGGACAATATTTATCCCTCAATCAACACAACAAAAAACAGTTTATCTGGTCATTTTCACGTTGCTGTGCGTGGGAGCTTGCTTGTGTGCAAATTGGCTGCTGCGTTTCCCACATTACAACAATGACTACACTCCAAAAGTACCTCATTGACTGTAAAGCACTTTGATGTGTCCGGTGGTCGTGAAAGGCGCGATATAAATGCAAGTCCCAGTGCTGCTGTGAAACACTGACAGTGAGGGCGAGCTATTTAGGGAACAGTTTGCTTTTGTCTTTCAAGAAACAGGAGGAGGCCATTCAGCCCCGCGAGCCTGTTCTGTCATTTAATTAGATGATGGTCGATCTGTATCTTAGCTCCTTCTACTGCCCTTTAATACACGTGGTCAAGCAGCCAGCAGGAGCCTCAACATAGGAACAGGAGGAGGCCATTCTGCCCCCTGCCCCCGCCCCCCCCCAGAGCTTGTTCCTCCATTCAATGAGGTCATGGCTGATCTGCAAGCCAAGTCCATATACCCGCCTTTGGCCCATATTCCTTAATACCTTTGGTTCACAAAAATCTAACAATCTCAGATTCTAAATTAACAATTGACACAGCATCAACTGTCGTTGCGGAAGAGAGTTTCAAACTTCTACCAGCCTCTGTGTGTACAAGTGTTTCCTGATTCCACTCCTCAAAGATCTGGTTCTAACTTTTAGGCTGTGTCCCCTTGTCCTGCAACCAGCAGTAAATGGTTCCTCTCTATCTACCCTATCAGTTCCCGTCAGTATCTTCAAAACTTTGACCAAATCACCCTTTAACCTTCTGAATAAAAACCCTAGTTTGTGTAATCCATCTTTCGGATGAGACGTTAAACCGAGGCCCCGTCTGCTCTCTCAGGTGAACGTAAAAGATTCCATGGCGCTATTTCGAAGAAGAGCAGGGGAGTTATCCGTGGCATCTTGGTGGCCAATATTTATCCCTCAATCAACATAACAAAAAAAAACAGATTATCCAGTCATTATCACGTTGCTGTTTGTGGGAGCTTGCTGTGCGCAAATTGGCTGCCGCATTTCCTACATTGCAACAGTGACTATACTTCAAAAAGTACTTCATTGGCTGTAAAGCGCTTTGAGACATCCTGTGGTCGTGAAAGGCGCTATATAAATCCAAGTCTTTCTATTTCAGTACTGCACTGGAGTGTCAGCCTAGATTTTTATGCTCACGTTCCTGAAGCTGGGACTTGAACCTACAACCTTCTGACTCAGAGAAAAGAGTGCTACCCACTGAGCCACAACTGACATAAAAAAAGCAAAGAATAGCAACATACTTACATGGGAACAAGGGCCATTCAGCCCCTCTAGCCTGCACCGACAACCAATGAGATCATGGCTGCTCTATACCTGTACCCAATGTACCCAACTTTGGGCCATATCCCTTACAGAACAAAAGTCTATCGATCTCAGACCAGAAAACTCCAGCTTCCACAGTCTTTTTTGTTCAACGAAAATGAGAAAAAGACACAGCATGTCTTTTAACATGCCTCATTCTTTCTTTCTAATCTCTCCCCGTAGCTTAACCCTTGGAGTCCGTGTATCATTCTGGTAAACCTACGCTGCGCTCCCTCCAAGGCCAATATGTCCTTCCTAAGGTGTGGTTCCCAGAACTGCTCACGGTGCTCCAGGTGCGTTCTAACCAGGGCTTGGTATAGCGGTAGCCGCAACAAGGCTGAGACCAGGGACTACGCGTTACACCCATAGCTCACGACTCTGTGGCATTGTGCATTGGCACCGAGTCACTAGAAACGTAGAAATTTACAGCGCAGAAGGAGGCCATTTCGGCCCATCGTGTCCACGCCGGCCAACAAAGAGCCACACGGCCCTCGGTCAGTAGCCCTGAAGGTTACATATAAACCTATGAACAATGGCAGAAAGGTGAAGAGCACCCAGCCCAACCAGTCCGTCCCACACAACTGCGACACCCCTCACACTGAAACATTCGACACTCCACCCCAACCGGAGCCATGTGATCTCCTGGGAGAGGCAAAACCCAGATAAAAACCCAGGCCAATTTAGGGAGAAAAATACTGTGATATCTTTATACAGGTTCAACATCCCAAATCCAGCGGACATTTCTTGAGAAAATCGCATTTGAGATTCATTAGTCCGGCGTGCGATTGGCCATGGCCTTGCCGAATGACCCTCGACCCTTGACCCGGCCCGACCCAACCCGGATTTGGGACGTATGATTTTCTTCTCCGAAATCCGAAAAAATCCCTAAAAAACCAGCACGTTCTTGGTCCCGAGGTTGCTGGATTTGAGGCATTGTACCTGTATATCACTAACAAGCACACACACACACACACACACACACACACACACACACAAGATGGCCCTTTAACAAGACCATGTCACATTGAACTGTATAAACCACTAGTTAGACCACAGCTAGAGTGCTTCATACAGTTCTGATCACCACATTACAGGAAAGATGTGATTGCACGAGAGACACAGAGGGGACTTTTGAAGATTTTGCCTGGACTGGAGAATTTTAGATCTGAGGAAAGATTGGATAGACTTTCTTTGGAACCGAGGAGGCTGAGGGGAGGCTTATTGAGGTGTATAAAATTATGAGGAGCCTAAATAGGATAGATAGGAATGACCTATTCTCCTTAGCAGAGGTGTCAATAACCAGGGGTTATAGATTAAAAATTATTGGTGGGACGTTGAGAGGGGATTTGAGATTATCTTCACCCAGAGGGTGGTGGGGGTCTGGATGGGGGTCTGGAACTCACTGCCTGAAAGGGTGGCAGAGGCAGAAACCCTCGTCACAGTTAAAAACTACTTGGATGTGCACTTGAAGTGCCGTAACCTACAGGGCTACGGACCGAGAGCTGGATAGTGGGATGAGGCTGGATAGCTCTTGGTCGGCCAGTGCGGACACGATGGGTCAAATGGCCTCCTTCTGTGCCGTAAATTTCTATGATTCTATGACTTGTCACATGACCTTTTATTACTACGTGGAGCAGTTGCATTACATCGGTAGTCCACTAGGCGAGTGTTTTTGTGGCAGAGGAGCGGCGAGAGATTGTGGTGGAGGTGCGGTGAATGAGGGTACGGGGCTCAGAAGAGGCGAGGGCCCAGGGGCAGCATGGGCCCAGCCCACACTGTGATATATGTGCACATTAGGTCCGTGCAGCAGAGCAGGTCTCCAGTCGTCTTGGTTAATCCTTGCCACTGGACCAAGACCTAGCTCTGTCAAGCCCGTGTGGTGTGCAACGGCCACCCCACGTTAAAAAAATCCACGCACAGGCATCTTCCACCCCCTCAATTGGAGTTCAGGGCTGGAACATCGGGTGAACTCGTGTGGAAACAAGTCATCCTCGTTCGAGGGACCGCCGATGATGATGATGCATTATCATCCCAAAGCAAGACTCCCAAAGCAAGCGCTCTACTCAGAACTGCTTCACGGCAAACGAGCCAAAGGTGGGCAGAGGAAACGTTACAAGGACACCCTCAAAGCCTCCCTGATAAAGTGCAACATCCCCACTGACACCTGGGAGTCCCTGGCCAAAGACCGCCCCAAGTGGAGGAAGTGCATCCGGGAGGGCGCTGAGCACCTCGAGTCTCGTCGCCGAGAGCGTGCAGCAAACCAACGCAGGCAGCGGAAGGAGCGCGAGGCAAACCAGTCCCACCCACCCTTTCCCTCAACCACTGTCTGTCCCACCTGTGACAGGGACTGCGGCTCTCGTATTGGACTGTTCAGCCACCTAAGGACTCATTTTAAGAGTGAAAGCAAGCCTTCCTCGATTCCGACGGACTGACGATGATGATGATGACTAGGTGGGGCTCTATAAGACCAGACAATGCATCTCCGGCCCTGCGCAAGGCAGAGTCGGACTTCGCCCCCCCCCACCCCTCCCCCCCCCCGCAGAGGAGCGGCCTGGCGATAGCGCAGGCCCTAACGGAGACTCACCAGCCGTCCCGCCTCGTTGTTGTGCAAGTCAACCAGCGTGCGGATGTCGCTCTTGCCCTTCTTCCTCCGGGCGTCCATGAACTGCTTGGACTTCTCGTAGCCGAAGTCCACGTCGTCGCCGCAGCCCCCCCACTCCCAGGCCGCGCCCTCGGGCCCCGCCCCCGCGGCGGGCGGGGGAGGGGAGCGGCTCCGCGACCGGTCGCAGCCGCACTGCAGCAGCTCGCCCATGCTGCAGGCCTGGGTCACGGCGTGCGTCACGCCCGCCGAGGTGATGGCGTACACAAAGGCCGTCTCACGGATATCTGCGTGTGGGGGGGTGGGGTTTGAAGAAACAAACAGAGAGCAATTATCAAAATCAACAACTTATTTCCCACTGACATTCATTAAACATTGGGTTGTTACTTGATCACACACTTCCTCGCCATACAGCACTGCCCCCGCCAGTCATCAAGATCCACGGCGCGGCCCTGGACAACGTGGACCATTTCCCATACCTCTTATCAACAAGAGCAGACATTGATGATGAGATTCAACATCGCCTCCAGTGCGCCAGTGCAGCCTTCGGCCGCCTGACGAAAAGAGTGTTTGAAGACCAGGCCCTCAAATCCGCCACCAAGCTCATGGTC
>NC_091979.1:16200498-16288553 GCF_044704955.1 Pristiophorus japonicus | reverse complement strand
GAAAGAAAGGGGGAAAGAAAAAGAAAGGGGGAAAGAAAGAGCGATGGAAAGAAAGAGGGAAAGAGAGAAAGAGGGAAGGTCAGGTCAGGCTATAGTATATGAAAATTGAACTTGCTGCTGCACAGTGTGGGAGGCAGCAGTATGCGTGAGTTTCCGATGCCAGGCTTGCCAGGGGACCTGCAATGTGGATGGGTGATGTGCCTCCCTGAAAATACAACTAAAGCAGTGGGAGCAGAGGCCTGGATCATGTTTAACGCATCTGCAAAATTTACATTCATCATCCAAGATGAAAGACAAAATGCTGATGCAAACAGGATCCTAAACTAGTCCCGGGTTTGTTGTGTGCATATGTTTGTGACCACGAACGTCAAGCTGGCTTCCAACTTGAAAGCAAGACTTCTGCCAACAGAGCTAAGCTGGCACACTGGGAGGTGAGAGGAATGACAATCCTACTGCACAGATGCTCAGCTTCTGTCAACAGAACTGAGAGCTTGTACCTATCAGGAAAGATGGAACAGGCTGGGGCTCTTTCCTTGAGAAAAGAGGAGACTGAGGGGTGACCTAATAGAGGTCATAGAATCACAGAAATTTACAACACAGAAGGAGGCCATTTCAGCCCATCGTGTCCGTGCCGGCCAATAAGAGACTACCCAGCCTAATCCCACTTTCCAGCTCTAAATCCATAACCCTGCAGGTTATGGCACTTCAGGTGCACATCCAAGTACTTATTAAATGTGTTGAGGGTTTCTGCCTCTACCACTCTTTCAGGCAGTGAGTTCCAGACCCCCACCACCCTCTGGGTGAAGAAAATTCCCCTCAAATCCCCTCTATACATTCTTCCAATTACTTTAAATTTATGACCCCTGTTTGTTGACCCCTCTGCTAAGGGAAATAGGCCCTTTCTATCCACTATATCTAGGCCCCTCATCATTTTATACACCTCAAAAACATCTCACCTCAAGCCTCCTCTGTTCCAAGGAAAACAAACCCAATCTGTCCTCATAGCTAAGATTCTCCACTCCTGGCAACATCCTCATAACTTGGCTCTGTACCCTCTCTTGTGCAATCATATCCTTCCTGTAATGTGGTGACCAGAATTGCACACAGTACTCTAGCTGTGGCCTAACTAGTGTTTTATGCAGTTCAAGCATAACCCCGCTGCTCTTGTATTCTATGCCCCGGCTAATTAAAGGCAAGCATTCCATATGCCTTCTTAACCACCTTAAAAGCAGGACCTCAAAGTTAATAATCTCCGTATTATTCCCAGTGCCATGGGCTAGAGTACAGAAATAGGAGGATGGGGCAGATGAATGGGGCTGGAGAGATGGTGCAGGCGGGAGGGCTTTAGTTTCCTGAGACATTGGGACCGCTTCTGGGGGAGGTGGGACCTGCACAAGTCGGACGGGTTACACCTCAACAGAGCCGGGACCAATATCCTCGCCGGGGGGGGGGGGGGGTTGCTAGTGCTGTTGGGGAGGGTTTAAACTAGCTTGGCAGGGGCAAGGGAACCTGAGATTTGATTCAGTAGGGAGGGGAGAACAGCAGAAATTAGAAAGCAAAAATAAAGAAAGTGAGTTTGAAGGAGAGAGGAAACAAGCAGGAAAAAAGGGTAAAAAAACAAACTTAAAGACACTTTGTCTAAATGCACATAACATTTGTAACAAAATAGATGAGTTGACAGCACAAATTGAGATAAATGGGTATGATCTGATAGCCATTACAGAGACGTGGTTGCAAGGTGACCAGGACTGGGAATTAAATATTATGGGGTACTTGACAATCCGGGAGGACAGATAGAAAGGAAAAGGAGGTGGGGTAGCTCTATTGATAAAGGATGGAATCACTGCAACAGTAAGGAACGATATTGGCTCAAATGATCAGGATGTTGAAACAGTTTGGGTGGAGATAAGAAACAATAAGGGGAAAAAGTCACTGGTGGGCGTAGTCTATAGGCCCCTTAACAGTAGCAACTCTGTTGGGCGGAGCATAAACCAGGAAATAGTGGAGGCTTGTAAAAAGGGAACAGCAATAATCATGGGTGATTTTAACCTCCATATTGATTGGACAAATTAAATTGGTCAAAGTAGCCTTGAGGAGTTGTTAATAGAGTGGACAGGTTCCTTGAGCAGTATGTAACGGAACCAACCAGAGGGCAGGCTATCTTAGATCTGGTCCTGTGTAATGAGACAGGATTAATAAACAATCTCTGAGTAAAGGATCCCCTCGGAATGAGTGATCATAGCATGATTGAATTTCAAATTCAGATGGAGCATGAGAAAGTTGGATCTCTAACCAACGTACTAAGCTTAAATAAAGGAGACTATGAAGGTATGAGGGCAGAGTTGGGTAAAGTGGACTGGGAAAATAGAATAAAGTGTAGGGCGGTTGATGAATAGTGGTGTTCATTTCAGGAGATATTTCACAACTCTCAAGAAAAATATATTCCAGTGAGGAGGAAAGGGTGTAAGAGAAAAGATAGCAATCCGTGGCTAACTAAAGAAATAAAGGACAGTGTCCATTTAAAAACAAGGGCATACAAAGTGGCCAAAACTAGTGGGAGGACAGAAGACTGGGATGCTTTTAAAAGCCAGCAACGAATGACTAAAAAAAAGGATTAAAAAAGGGAAGATAGACTATGAAAGTAAACGAGCACAAAATATAAAAACAGATAGCAAGAGTTTCTATAAGTATATAAAAAGAAAAAGAGTGGCTAAAGTAAATGTTGGTCCCTTAGAGGACGAGACCGGGGAATTAGTAATGGGGAACATGGAGATGGCAGAAACTCTGAACAAATATTTTGTATTAGTCTTTACGGTAGAGGACACTAACAATATTCCAACAGTGGAGAGTCAAGAGGCTATGGGGGGGGAGGAACTTCACACAATGACAATCACTAAGGAGGTGGTACTCAGTAAGATAATGGGACTAAAGGCAGATAAATCCCCTGGCCCTGATGGCTTGCATCCTAGGGTCTTAAGAGAAGTAGCGGCAGGGATTGTGGATGCATCGGCTGTAATTTACCAAAATTCCCTGGAATCTACAGTTATACAGGGTATTGGTGAGGCCACACCTGGAATACTGCGTGCAGTTTTGGTTTCCATATTTACGAAAAGATATACTTGCTTTGGAGGCAGTTCAGAGAAGGTTAAGTAGGTTGAGCCTCTACTCATTTAAATTCAGAAGAATGAGAAGTGATCTTTGTTTATATATGAATAAAGAGTCTGACTGGATACTGTGAGCTCAAAGTAAAGTGTGACCTTAGTCTTTTATTGCAGGTCTCCAGAGCGCCTCTTCAGCCTGTGAGGCCTCAAGTACCTGTGCTCCCAAGGGATTGTGGGATCCCTTGGGACTCCAGGCGATGAGCCCTCTGGTGGCTTAACAAGGTATATACAAGTTCACATACATAACAATCTTATCGAAACATATAAGATTATGAGGGGGCTTGACAAGTTGGATGCAGAGAGGATGTTTTCACTGATGGGGGAGACTAGAACTAGAGGGCATGATCTTAGAATAAGGAGCCACCCATTTAAAACAGAGATGAGAAGAAATTTCTTCTCTCAGAGGGTTGTAAATCTGTGAAATTCACTGCCTCAGAGAGCTGTGGAAGCTGGGATAGTGAATAAATTTAAGACAGAAATAGACAGTTTCTTAAACGATAAGGGGGATCAGGGGCTATGGGGAGCGGGCAGGGAAGTGGAGCTGAGTCCATGATCAGATCAGCCATGATCTTATTAAATGGCGGAGCAGGCTCGAGGGGCCGTATGGCCTACTCCTGTTCCTATTTCTTATGTTCTTATCTACCTGGCCTGCGACATTCATGGATCTGTGGACCTGCACTCCAAGGTCCCTTTGTTCCTCTACACTTCTCAGTGTCCTACCATTTAAGATGTATTCCCTTTCCTTGTTAGCCCTCCCCAAATGCATTACCTCACACTTCTCTGAATTAAATTCCATTTGCCATTGTTCTGCCCACCTGATTGATATCTTCCTGCAGTCTATTGTATTCATTATCAACCATACAGCCGATTTTAGTCTCATCTGCAAACTTCTTAATCATACCCCCTATAGTCAAGTCTAGATCATTGATGTATACTACAAAAAGCAAGGGACCTAGTACTGAGCCCTGCGGAACCCCACTAGAAACAGCCTTCCAGTCACAAAAACACCCATCAGCCATTACCCTCTGCTTTCTGCCTCAGCCAATTTTGGATCCAACTTGCCACTTTGCCCTGGATCCCATGAGATTTTATTTTCGTGACCAGTCTGCTACGTGGGACCTTATCAAAAACCTTGCTGAAATTCATATACACTACATCAAACGCACTACCCTCATCGACCCTCCTTGTTACCTCCTCAAAAAATTATATCAAGTTCGTCAGACACGACTTTCTTAACAAATCCGTGCTGACTGTCCCTGATTAAGCCTTGCCTTTCTAAATTAAGATTTATCCTGTCCTTCAGAATTTTTCCAATAATTTTCCCACCACTGAGGTTAGGCTGACTGGCCTGTAATTTCTTGGTCCATCCCTTTCTCCCTTCTTAAACAAAGGTACCACATTAGCGGTCCTCCAGTCCTCTGGCACCACACCTGAATCCAGAGAGGATTGGAAAATGATGGTCAGAGCCTCTGCTATTTGCTCTTTGTTTCGCTTAACAGCCTGGGATACATTTCATCCGGGCCTGGGGACTTATCCATTTTCAAAGCTGCTAAATCCCTTAACACTTCCTCTCTCACTATGTTTATTTCATCGAATATTTCACACTCCTCCTCCCCGATAGCAATGTCTGCATCGCCCCTCTCTTTTGTGAAAACAGATGCAAAGCATTCATTAAGAACCGCCTCCACAGATTACCCTCATGGTCTCTAATAGGCCCTACCCTTTCTTTAGTTATCCTCTTAACATATTCATAAAACATGTTTCTTTAGGTTTTCCTTGATTTTACTTGCCAATAAATTTTCATGCTCTCTCTTTGCTTTCCTAATATTCTTTTTAATTTCACCCCTGCACTTTCTATACTTCTCTAGAGATTCTGCAGTGTTTCACCCTCGGTATCGGTCATAAGCCTCCTTTTTTTCTTTACACAAGATCATCATCATCATAGGCAGTCCCTCGATGCGAGGATGACTTGCTTCCACGCCAAAAAGGAATGAGTTCACAGGTGTTTCAATGAAGGACCTAATATTCCAGATCCCAAACTACATCTTGGAAGGTGGAAGATGCCTGTGCTTGGATTTTTTTTAACGTGTGGTGGCCGTTACACACCAGCCACCACAAGGGCTTGACAGAGCTAGGTCTTGGTCCAGTGGCAAGGATTAACCAAGATGACTGGAGACCAGCTCTGCTGCACGGACCAAGTGAGCACACCTATCGCAGTGTGGGCTGGCCCATGCTGCCCCTGGGCCCTCGCCTCTTCTGGGCCCCAGACTCACACCTCTCCTGGGCCCCGGTCACTTCCTTCTACAAACACTTGCCGCTCCTTCGCCCCTCCTTCTGTGCCTGCTCTCACTGCAATCAGCGAACTGACTTCGCAGCCGTCGCCCTCCTGCAGTGGTATGCCGCCGCACGCTGCTCCTTCTGATGGCCCCGGCCTGCTGATGGTCTTGGCTGATCTGATCATGGACACAGCTCCACTTTGCTGCCCGCTCCCCATCACCCCTTATCATTTAGGAAATTGTCTATTTCTGTCTTAAATTTATTCAATGTCCCAGCTTCCACAGCTCTCTGAAGCAGCGAATTCCACAGATTTACAATCCTCAGAGAAGAAATTCCTCCTCATCTCTGTTTTAAATGGGCGGCCCCTTATTCTAAGATCATGCCCCCAGTTCTAGTCTCCCCCATCGGTGGAAACATCCTCTCTGCAACCACCTTGTCAAGCACCCTCATAATCTTATACATTTCCATAAGATCAACTCTCATTCTTCTAAATTCCAATGAGTAGAGGAGGCCCAACCTACTCAAACTTTCCTCATATGTCAACCCCCTCATCCCCAGAATCAACCTAGTGAACCTTTTCTGAACTGCCTCCAAAGCAAGTATATCCTTTCGTAAATATGGAAACCAAAACTGCACGCAGTATTCCAGGTGTGGCCTCACCAATACCCTGTATAGCTGCAACAAGACTTCCCTGCTTTTATACTCCATCCCCTTTGCAATAAAGGCCAAGATACCTTTGGCCTTCCTGATCACTTGCTGTACCTGCATACTATTCTTTTGTGTTTCATGCTCAAGTACCCCCGGGTCCCGCTGTACTGCGGCACTTTGCAAACTTTCTCCATTTAAATAATAACTTGCTCTTTATCCGACCTTGTATGCCCCTAGACATCCAGGGGGCTCTAGGTTTGTTAGTCCCACCCTTTTTCTTTAAGGGCAGATATTTGGCTTGAACCAAAGGACTTTAAGATTATGAAAGGGTAGACGTAGAGAAAATGTTCCCATATACGGGCGAGACCAGAAATATAAGATAATCACTAATAAATCCGATAGGGAATTCAGGGGGGAAAAAAAACTTTCCCACCCCAGAAATCTGTTGTGTATGCATGCCTGTTTACTGTGTGATGTCTGTAACACTGTTATGCCACACTGAATGTACCCTTACACTGTACACGCCTTACCTGTACACCAGAGGGTGCTGCTGCTGGAGACCTAAGGGTTACCAGCACAGGGCAGGTAACCCAGTATAAAAAGGAACTCACAGCTTGTTGTCCTCACTCAGGAGCTGCAAATAAAGGACTACAGGTCTACACAGTTTAAGTATCATACCCTGCCTGGTGGAGTCATTACTGAAGGTGCCACAAAATCCAACAGGGAATTCAGATTCTGCGCAGCGCTCAAACACAAGAGCTTCCCATCACCTCGCCCCTTCAAATGAAAAAGATAGAGAGAGGGAGAAAAGGAGCAACTGGTAGTGGGTGCTATGATTGGCCTCAGCACCCCTGAGCAAGGCAGGTGCAAAAATCATGTAGAAAGCACAGGTGTCAGGTGAAGGCAGGAGCGGGGATGATGGCCATCACAGTGCAAGACTTGGCTCCATCCTCTCTGTGCAATACTTCTCCTACCCTCCCCCAACACCTAATTTCCATGCAGCATTGGGGGAGGGGGGTGTCCCCAATATCCATGCTACACTGGGAGGTCCCCAATATCCATGCAACAATGGGGGGTGTCCCCAATATCCATGCTACACTGGGAGATCCCCAATATCCATGCAACAATGGGGGGGTGTCCCCAATATCCATGCAACAATGGGGAGTGTCCCCAATATCCATGCAACAATGGGGAGTGTCCCCAATATCCATGCTACACTGGGAGGTGTCCCCAATATCCATGCAACAATGGAGGGGGGGTACCAATATCCATGCCTCAATGGGGGTGTCTCCAATATCCATGCAGCAATGGTGGGTGTCCCCAATATCCATGCTACACTGAGGGGGGAGGTTCCAATATCCATGCAACAATGGGGATGTCCCCAATATCCATGCTACACTAGGGGGGTCCCAATATCCATGCAACAATGGGGGGTGTCCGCAATATCCATGCTGCACTGGGGGAGGGGGTCCCCAATATCCATGCAGGTCTCTCTCTCTCTCTCTCTCTCTCTCGGGGATCCGGGCCCTCCGCTCACAGCCGGCTGGAGAAGCCTCGGTTGCTTCTCAAGCCCCGGGCCTGGCGCCGCTCACCTCACTGCCGCCGCCGCGAACTCTCCAGCGCCGCGTTCCGCCGGGCCGCCCGTCCCCATGGCAACCGCAGGCGCCGCGCGGCCGCCCCTGACAATGGACGGCAAGCCTGGCGGCCGCAGTGGGCAATGTGCGGGGGAAGAGAGAAAGCGTTCCGGGGGTTTCAAAATACAGCAGGGCACAATGTGTTCCCTGTACAGAATGTGTGTGTGTTCCCTGTACAGATGTGTATGTGTGTGTGTTCCCTCTACAGCAATGTGTGTGTGTATGTTCCCTGTACAGCAATGTGTGTGTACCCTGCACAGAATGTGTGTGTGTGTGTGTGTTCCCTGTACAGATGTGTATGTGTGTGTGTTCCCTCTTCAGCAATGTGTGTGTGTGTGTTCCCTGTACAGCAATGTGTGTGTACCCTGCACAGAATGTGTGTGTTCCCTGTAAAGATGTGTATGTGTGTGTGTTCCCTGTACAGATGTGTGTGTGTGTGTTCCCGCTACAGCAATGTGTGTGTGTATGTTCCCTGTACAGCAATGTGTGTGTACCCTGCACAGAATGTGTGTGTGTTCCCTGTACAGATGTGTATGTGTGTGTGTTCCCTCTTCAGCAATGTGTGTGTGTATGTTCCCTGTACAGCAATGTGTGTGTACCCTGCACAGAGTGTGTGTGTTCCCTGTAAAGATGTGTGTGTATGTGTGTGTGGAGAAAGAGTCAGACTGAACACTGTGAGCTCAAAGTAAAGTGTGACCTTGGTCTTTTATTGCAGGTCTCCAGAGTGCCTCTCCGACCTGTGAAGCCTTCTTAAATACCTGTGCTCCCAAGGGATTATGGGATCCCTTGGGACTCCGGGGAATGAGCCCTCTGGTGGCTGTACAGTGTAAATACAAGTCCACGTATATAACAACATGCCCCTCCAAAGTCAATAGTGTAACTATTTACAATGTGAGTCAATCTGGGGCCCTTCTTGCCCTGGTTGATCATCTCGGTGTGAAAGCTGGTGTTGTTGCATCATTTGTGGGGCCCTCGCTGGGCTGCTGTGCAGCTGGCCTTGCTGGGCTGCCTGATGTATTAGGCCCTGCAGGGCTGCTGCGGGTGATGGGTTCTGCTTCGTGGTCAACCGTGGTGTCGGTTGCCACTGGTGTGTGTGTTGGGGGATCAAAAAAGGTAGGGTCCAAGGTGGGTTGCTCAGGGTAGTCCGTGAATCTGAGTTTGATTTGGTCCAAGTGTTTCTGGTGAATGAGTCCATTTGAAAGTTTGACCCAAAACACCGTGCTCCCCTCTTTGGCCACGACAGTGCCGGGGAGCCACTTGGGACCTTGTCCATAATTTAATACAAATACAGGATCATTGATTTCAATCTCGCGTGACACATCATGGTATGCACTTTGTTGAAGCCGCCTGCTCTCTACTTGTTCATGTAGATCAGGGTGAACTAACGAGAGCCTTGTCTTAGGTGCTGTTTTCATGAGCAGTTCAGCAGGTGGGATCCCAGTGAATGAGTGTGGTCTCGTGCGGTAGCTAAGCAGGACTTGGGATAGGCGAGTCTGCAGTGAGCCTTCAGTTATCCCCTTCAAGCCTTGCTTGATGGTTTGCACTGCTCTCTCTGCCTGATCACTGGATGCTGGTTTGAATGGGGCAGATGTCACATGTTTGATCCCATTGCGGGTCATAAATTCTTTGAACTCAGCACTGGTAAAACATGGCCCAAGGAACCACAAGGAACATTTTACCCAAGAACGGGCCTGCATAGTCGACATGTACCCTAGACCACGGTTTGGAGGGCCAAGACCATGAACTTAGCAGCGCCTCCCTGGGTACATTGCTTAACTGCGAGCATGTACTACATCTGTGAACGCAGGAGTCTTAAGTCCGCATCGATACCGGGCCACCACACATGGGATCTGTCTATCACTTTCATCATTATGATGCCTGGGTGGGTACTGTGGAGGTCATTGATGAAGGTGTCCCTACCCTTCTTGGGGACCACAACTCGATTGCCCCACAGAAGGTAGTCTGCCTGTATAGACATTTCATCTTTGCACCGCTGGAACGGCTTTATCTCTTCCTGCATTTCCACTGGGACACTGGACCAGCTCCCGTGAAGCACACAGCTTTTGACTAGAGATAATAAGGGGGGGGTCCTGGCTTGTCCAGGTTTTGATCTGCCGGGCAGTGACAGGTCATTGTTCACTCTCAAATGCTTCCATAGCCATGGCTAGATCTGCGGGCTGTGCCATTTCCCCTGTAGTGGGCAATGGCAGCCTACTGAGAGCATCGGCGCAGTTTTCTGTGCCTGGCCTGTGGCAGATGGCATAGTTGTAGGCGGACAACGTGAGCGCCCATCTCTGGATGCGGGCCAATGCGTTGGTATTTATCCCTTTACTCACGGAAAACAGGGATATGAGTGGTTTATGGTCAGTTTCCAATTCAAATTTTAGCCCAAACAGGTATTGATGCATTTTCTTTCCACCATAGACACACGTTAACGCTTTTTCAATCATGCTGTAGGCTCTCTCAGCCTTAGACAGATTCCTGGATGAATAAGCAACCGGTTGCAGTTTCCCAAAATCATTAGCTTGTTGCAATAGACACCCAACGCCATATGACGACGCATCACATGCTAGTACCAAACGCTTACATAGATCATACAACACAAGCAATTTGTTTGAGCATAACAATTTTCTCGCTTTTACAAAGGCATTTTCTTGGCTTTTGCCCCAAACCCATTCGCCCCCTTTACATAGTAAAACATATAGTGGTTCTAGCAGGGTGCTGAGACCCGGTAAGAAGTTAGCAAAGTAGTTCAAGAGTCCCAGAAACGACCTCAGCTCCGTCACGTTCTGTGGTCTCGGTGCGTTCTCGATTGCCTCCATCTTCGCATTGGTGGGCCTGATGCCGTCCGTCGCAATCCTCCTTCCCAAGAACTCCACTTCAGGCACCAGGAAAACGCACTTCAAGCGTTTTAACCTGAGCCCCACGCAGTTGAGTCGACTAAGAACCTCCTCCAGGTTCTGCAGGTGCTCGACTGTGTTCCGACCTGTGACCAAGATGTCATCCTGGAAGGCCACGATGTGCGGGAGTGACTTCAATAAACTTTCCATGTTTCTCTGGAATATCACCGCCGCTGATCGGATTCCAAACGGGCATCTATTATAAACAAAAAGATCTTTGTGCGTGTTGATGCAGGTGAGGGCCTTCGATGATTCCTCCAGTTCCTGCGTCATGTAGGCTGAAGTCAGATCCAGCTTCATGAACGTCTTTCCTCCCGCCAGCGTTGCAAAGAGGTCGTCGGCTTTTGGTAGTGGGTATTGGTCTGCAAGGAGAAACGATTGATAGTTACTTTGTAATCGCCACAGATTCTGACAATGCCATCTCCCTTGAGGACTGGGACAATAGGACTGGCCCACTCGCTGAACTCGATCGGTGAAATGATGGCCTCTCTTTGCAGCCGGTCGAGCTCGATCTCTACCCTTTCTCTCACCATGTACGGTACTGATCTTGCCTTGTGATGAATGGGTCACACCCACGGAATTAGGTGGATCTGCACTTTTGCTCCTTGGAATTTCCCGATCCCTGGTTCGAACAGCGAAGGAAATTTGTTTAAGACCTGGGCACACGAAGTGTCGTCAGCGGGTGATAGCGCTCGGACGTCATCCCAGTTCCAGCGTATCTTTCCCAGCCAGCTCCTGCCGAGCAGCGTGGGACCATCGCCCAGTACCACCCAGAGTGGAGCTTGTGCACCGCCCCATCATAGGAGACCTTTACAGTAGCACTGCCGATTACAGGAATCAGTTCTTTCATGTAAGTTCTTAGTTTCGTGCGAATTGGAGTTAAGACTGGCCTTGAGGCCTTGTTGCACCACAACCTTTCAAAAGTCTTTTTGCCCATGATGGACTGGCTCGCGTCCGTGTCCAGCTCCATTGACACCGGGAGTCCATTTAGTTCAACATTCAGCTTTATCAGGGGACAATTTGTGGTGAATGTGTGCACCCCATGTACCTCTGCCTCCTCTATCTGAAGCTCTGGTTCGTAGTCATCCTCCGTGGATCTGTCCTCCTCTGCAACGTGGTGGTTTGCAGGTTTAACAGGTTTAGCAGCTCGCCTGCACACTCGTTGGAGGTGTCCCATTTTTCCATAGCCCTTGCAAACGTATCCTTTGAATCGGCATGAATGGCAGTGCCAACAAGGTGTTAATGGCCTTGCATTCATCACTCTTGATGGTGGACTCTGAGTCATCTGCGGATATGCAGCTGCAGGACGTGTGACCTGCCCTGTACATTACGATTCGAAAACAACATCACTTTGTTCACAATACTTGGAGCAGCACTTGTGTGCTGAGAGCTTTGCTTCGTATTGTCACTGGTGGCAATGAACGCCTGGGCTATCACTATGGCCTTACTCAAGGTTGGGGTCTCTACAGTCAAAAGTTTGCGAAGTATGGTTTCGTGGCCAATGCCAAGTACGAAAAAGTCTTTGAGCATGTGCTCCAAATGTCCTTCAAATTCGCAATGTCCTGCAAGGCATCTTAGTTCGGCGACATAACTCACCACTTCCTGGCCTTCAGACCTTTAGTAGGTGTAGAACCGGTACCTCGCCATCAGAACGCTTTCTTTCGGGTTCAAATGCTCTCGGACCAGTGTGCACAAATCGTAGTGAGTTTCGCTGGAGAGAGCAGATTCTTCATGAGGCCATACGTTGGTGCCCCACAGACAGTGAGGAGAATCGCTCTACATTTGGCAGCATTCTCTTCCCCATGTAGCTCGTTGGCCACGAAGTATTGGTCGAGTCGCTCCACAAAAGTTTCCCAATCTTCTCCCTCCGAGAATTTCTCCAGGATGCCCACTGTTCTCGGCATCTTTGGGTCCGCTATCTGTATCTCGTCACCAGTTGTTGTGTATGGAGAAAGAGTCAGACTGAACACTGTGAGCTCAAAGTAAAGTGTGACCTTGGTCTTTTATTGCAGGTCTCCAGAGTGCCTCTCCAACCTGTGGAGCCTTCTTAAATACCTTTGCTCCCAAGGGATTATGGGATCCCCTGGGACTCTGGGGAATGAGCCCTCTGGTGGCTGTACAGAGTAAATACAAGTCCACATATGTAACGAGAATATTTGTGTGTGTGTGTTCCCTGTGCAGAATGTGTGTGTGTGTTCCCTGTACAGAATGTGTGTTCCCTGTACAGAATGTGTGCGTATGTGTGTGTTCCCTGTACAGAATGTGTGTGGTACAGATTGTGTGCGTTCCCTGTACAGAATGTGTGTTTGTGTGTGTGTGTGTGTGTGTGTTCCCTGTACAGAATGTGTGTGTGTGTTCACTGTACAGAATGTGTGTGTGTTTCCTGTCCAGAATGTGTATGTGTGTGTGTTTTTCCTGTCCAGAATGTGTGTGTGTGTTCCCTGTCCAGAATGTGTATGTGTGCGTGTTCTCTGTACAGAATGTGTGTGTGTGTGTGTGTGTGTGCTCCCTGTACAGAATGTGTGTGTGTGTGTGTGTTTGTGTGTGTTCCCTGGCCAGAATGTGTGTGTTCCCTGTACAGAATGTGTGCGTGTTCCCAGTACAGAATGTGTGTGTGTGTTCCTGTACAGAATGTGTGTGTGTGTTCCCTGTACAGAATGTGTGTGTGTGTGTGTGTTTTTCCTGTCCAGAATGTGTATTTGTGTGTGTTTCTTCTGTCCAGAATATGTGTGTGTGTTCCCTGTCCAGAATGTGTGCGTATGTGTGTGTTCCCTGTACAGAATGTGTATGTGTTCCCTGTACAGAATGTGTTTGTGTGTGTGTGTTCGCTGTACAGAATGTGTGTGTTTCCTGTCCAGAATGTGTGTGTGTGTGTGTGTGTTTCCTGTCCAGAATGTGTGTGTGTGTGTGTGTGTTTCCTGTCCAGAATGTGTGTGTTTGTGTTCCCTGTACAGAATGTGTGTGTGTGTGTGTTCCTTTTACAGAATGTGTGTGCGTGTGTGTTCCCTGTACAGAAAATACAGTGTGTGTGTTGCTGTAAATAGACACGGTTTTTTGGTGTTACTTTATTCACAATGAGAGGAATTTTAACATGGAATTTTGAGTGATAAGGGAGTAAAGGGTTATGGGGAGCGGGCAGGGAAATGGAGCTGAGCCCATGATCTGATCAGCCATGATCTTATTGAATGACGGAGCAGGCTCGAGGTGCCGTACGACCTATTCCTGCTCCTATTTCTTATGTTCTTAGGTGAGCAGGTGGGATTGGGTGTGGGCGTGGGTTAAACAACAACAACAACTTGTATTTATATAGCACCGTTAATGTCCAAAGGCGCTTCACAGGAGTGTTTTGCGATAAAACTTTGACACTGAGCCGCATAAGTAGAATTAGGGCAGGTGACCAAATGCTTGGTCAAAGAGGAACGTTTTAAGGAGCATCTTCAAGGAGGAAAGAGAGGTAGAGAGGTTTAGGGAGGGGTTTCCAGAACTTGGGGCCGAGGCAACAGAAGGCACGGCCACCGATGGTTGAGCGATTATAATCAGGAAAGCTCAAGAAGGCAGAATTAGAGGAGCGCAGACATCTCGGGGGGTTGTGGGGCTGGAGCAGATTACAGAGATAGGAAGGGGTGAGGTCATGGAGGGATTTGAAAATAAAGATGAGAATTTTGAAATCGAGGCGTTGTTTAACCGGGAGCCAATGTAGGTCAGCGAGCACAGGGCTGATGGGTGAGCGGGACTTGGTGCAAGATAGGACACGGGCAGCCGAGTTTTGGATCACCTCTAGTTTACATAGGGTAGAATGTGGGAGGCCAGCCAGGCGTGCGTTGGAGTAGTCAAGTCTAGAGGTAACAAACACATGCAAAAAATGGAAGCGAATTTAGCCGCCTCCAGGAGGTGGCTTGGCATTTTAATTATGTCAATGAGGTTTCTAAGCTTCGGATTTAAGCTGCTTTGTGGGTTTTACTGTCACCGGGCCGAGTTTCCCGGGCCTCGGGCAACCCGCCAGCTTCGGAGAGACGTGGACAGCCTCAGAGAGCACTCGTTGTGGGCCAGGAGGAGCAGGAGTGTTTCCCCCTCGTCCCTCTGCCCCACAAGCTTCCCCCCCAAAGAAAGGTACCCCCTCCCACTCCGCTCCCAGTGTGACGACATGTTAAAATCTCATCCCCCCATTGTGTGTGTTATTGTGTGTACCCTGTACTCTACTCGGAACTCCTTCACGGCAAAGGAGCCTGTTAGATCTCTTAATTTCCAATGAAATACAAACTCCGATTGTAGTTTTAATGTAACTTTATTCTGGCAGCAGCAACAAGCTCTTGGCTTTAAGCCAGGCCTTTGTCCTTCTGAGACCACATGGCCAAAATGGCTGTACTTATACCTGGTTCAATTTACGAAAAGAACTCGCCTTCTTTGACCTTATTGACTCATTTGATAGTCTGTTAACCTTTAATTGGCTCGCTACCCAAGATCCTAAAATGTCAAGTTGATTGATGACTTAATGCAATGTGGTCTGTGTTTTCTCAAAAACTGCAGCCAGGCTGCAGAGCTTGAATTCTCTATCAGAGCCAAAGGTGGGCAGCAAAAAATGTTACAAGGACATCCTCAAGGCCTCCCTGATAAAATGCAACATCCCCACTGACACCTGGGGGTCCCTGGCCAAAGACCGCCCTAAGTGGAGGAAGCGCATCTGGGAGGGCGCTGAGCACCTCGAGTCTCGGTGCCGAGAGCATGCAGAAATCAAGCGCAGGCAGCGGCAAACCTGTCCCACCCACCCCTTCCCTCAACAACTATCTGTCCCATCTGTGACAGGGACTGTGGTTCTCGTATTGGACTGTTCAGCCACCTAAGGACTCATGCTAAGAGTGGAAGCAAGTCTTCCTCGATTCCGAGGGACTGCCTATGATGATGATGATGACCCTGTACAGATCGGGGCCGCCATGCTGTCCCGGAGCTGCCGCACGTCGCTCCTTTTATGGCCCCCGACCTGCGAGGAAACACCAGCGGCAGGTCGGGGGCCATAAAATTAGCATACCACCGCAAGATACAGCGCGAGCCAGTCCGGGAGGGCAACGGCTGTGAAGGGGGTGACGGGATTGGACGTCACGATAACCCAGGGTGATGATTGGAGCACGGGCAGGTACAGCAGGAGAGACGCGATCGGGGCCCAGGAGAGGCGTGAGTTCGTGGCCCAGAAGAAGCGAGGGCTCAGGAGCACCACGGGCCGGCCCACACTGCGATATATGTGCACACTAGGTCTGTGCAACAGAGCTGGTCTCCAGTCGTCTTGGTCAATCCTTGCCACGTTTGCCTACACATTATTCATTCTCGGGGAGTGGGCATAGCTGGCAAGGCTGACATCTATTGCGTATGATTACATAGGATAGAACAGGCCATTTGGCCCAACCAGTCCTTGCCAGCATTTATGCTGCACAACTTGCATTTATATAGCACCTTTCACGACCTCAGGACGTCCCAAAGTGCTTTACAGCCAATGAGGTACTTTTTGGAGTGCAGTCACTGTTGTAATGTGGGAAATGCGGCAGCCAATTTGCGCACAGCAAGCTCCCACACACAGCGATGTGATAATGATCAGATAATCTGTTTTTTATTATGTTGATTGAGGGATAAATATTGGCCCAGGAAACCGGGGATAACTCCCCTGCTCTTCGAAATAGTGCCATGGGATCTTTTATGTCCACCTGAGAGAGCATAACCAGTGTTGTTATATAGGGAAACATGGAGCCCAATTTGCACACAGCGAAGTCCCGCTAACAACAATAAGATGAATAGCCAGTTAATCTGTGTCGGGTGATGTTGGTCGAGAGATTAGTGCTGGTCGGATACCAGAAGAATTCCCCTGCTCACCTGTAGATTGTGCTGTGGGATCTTTTGGGTCCGACTGAGAGGGCAGGCGTGACTTCGATTTAACGTCTCATCCGAAGGACAGCACCTTTGACAAATCAACGATGCTCTCCATACTCGCTGACCTACATTGGCTCCCGGTCCTGCACCACCTCGAATTTAATGTTTTCAGATCCCTCCATGGCCTCGCCGCGCCCCCCCTCTTCCTCCCTATCTCTGTACCTCCTCCAGCTCTACAACCCTCGAGAACTCTGTGTTCCTCCAACTCTGGCCACTTGCGGAACCCCAAAATCCCTCTCCCCACCATTGGCGGCCGTGCCTTCATACAATGATACAGCACATATGGAGGCCATTTGGTCTATCGTGCCTCTGCCAGGCTTTCAACTACCTCGGCTCTAAGCTCTGGAACTCCCTCCCTAAATCTCTCCGCCTAGAAGAAAGACTTGCATTCATATAGCGCCTTTCACAACCACCGGACGTCTCAAAGCGCTTTACAGCCAATGAAGTACTTTTGGAGTGTAGTCACTGTTGTAATATGGGAAACACCGCAGCCAGTTTGTGCACAGCAAGCTCCCACAAACAGCACTGTGATAATGACCAGATAATCTGCTTTTATGATGTTGACTGAGGGATAAATATTGGCCAGGACACCAGGGATAACTCCCCTGCTCGTCTTCGAAATAGTGCCGTGGGATCTTTTACATCCACCTGAGAGAGCAGACGGGGCCTCGGTTTAACGTCTCATCCGAAAGACGGCACCTCCGACAGTGCAGCACTCCCTCAGTACTGGAGTGTCAGCCTAGATTTATGTGCTCAAGTTCCTGGAGTGGGGACTTGAATCCACAACCTTCTGACTCAGAGGCGAGCGTGCTACCCACTGAGCCACAGCTGACATTCGATCTCTCTTTCCTCCGTTATGTTCCTCCTTAAAACCTACCTCTCTAACCAAACTTTTGGTCACCTGTCCTTCTGTGGTTCGGTGTCAGATCTCGTGGATTGTTGCTCCTGTGAAACACCTTGGGATGTTCTTTTACATTAAAGGTGCAGTAAAAATGTATGTTGTTGTTGTTGTTGGGGAATTAATCAGCCTAGAAAATGCGCTCAAGTGCCCTAGTGGGACCTGAACCCAGAGGTGAGAGTGCCAAGCCAGTTTTTAAAAGCCGAGCTTGACATCCCCAGATGAGTCAGACTGACAAAGCTACGAACCAAACTGACAGAAGCCAGATCAGGGCATTTTCTGTTCCACTTAGTCTATCGGACTCACTCTGATGAACCAGCGTCCTGGGGTGTAGCTCATGTACCTTATTTATAGAGTCTGAAATACAGATTTGTGTCACTTCATCGGTTAACAGAAAGAAATACTGTTTAAATTAAAATGTCTCTTACGAAAATGAAACATACTGATTTAGGATTACAATGTCGGTAGGGCTTTTAATTTCCTATTCTTTACTTGATTAATCAACAGTTAAGAATTGATGTTTATTTGAATTGCAAAAATCGTATTGTTTGCGAGATTTTTTTATTCATTTATTTTTCAAAGTTCAACGAGATAGGCCATTGCCTGGTATTAATGTTTCGTGGATTAATTTTAACTCCGTTTGTTTATAACTCACGTTACCACGATTGCCTTTCATGCTGATACAACTATTATGTCTGTGATGTACCTATGAATGACTCCACAAGGCAATGTGTTGTACTCAAACTGCAGTGATCTTGGTCCTTTGTTTCAAACTCCAGAGTGAGGCACAAGCATGGTGAGCTCCCCTTTTATACAGCCCCTGCCACCAGGGCAGGAAACCCTGGACTCCACCAGTTGCACCCTCTAGTGGTGCCAACATGGTATACACACAGTGTAAACCTTATTGATAGTACATCAGGTAAACAAGTCTCCATCTTATGCAACTATACAGTGACTACATAGAGAGTATATCTATAGTCTGCATATATAACAACAACAAATTGTATTTATATAGTGCTTTTAACGTAGTAAAGCATCCCAAGTCGCTTCACAGCAGTGTTGGGGAGCAGGCAGGGAAGTGGACCTGAGTCCATGAACGGATCAGCCATGATTGTATTAAATGGCAGAGCAGGCTCGAGGAGCCATAAGGTCTACTCCTGCTCCTATTTCTTATAAGGTAAAAACAAATAAATTTGGCACCAAGCCACGTAAGAAATTATGGCAGATGACCAAAAGCTTGGTCAAAGAGGTAGGTTTTAAGGAGCGTCTTAAAGGAGGAAGAAGGGTAGAGAGGCGGAGTGGTTTAGGGAGGGAGATCCAGAGCTTGGGGCCCAGGCAACAGAAGGTATGGCCATCGATGGTTGAGCGATTATAATCAGGACACAAAAGCAAAATACTGCGGATGCTGGAATCTGGAATAAAAACAGAAAATGCTGGAAATCTCAGCGGGTCAGACAGCATCTGTGGAGTTAACGTTTCGGGTCAATGACCCTTCATGATAACAGTTATAATCAGGGATGCTCAAGAAGGCAGAATTAGAGAATTTCAGAAGTTGATACCGCTATTTGTTTTACATAGAAACATAGAAAACAGGAGCAGTAGTCGGCCATTCGGCCCTTCGAGTCTGCACCGCCATTCAATATGATCATGGCTGATCCTCTATCTCAACACCATATTCCCGCTTTTTCCCCATACCCCTTGATACCTTTTGTTTCTAGAAATCTATCCGTCTCCCTCTTAAATATATTCAGTGACTTGGCCTCCACAGCCTTCTGTGGTAGAGAATTCCACAGGTTCACTACCCTCTGAGTGAAGAAATCTCTCCTCATCCCGGTCCTAAATTTCCTACCCTGTATCCTGAGATTGTGACCCCTTGTTCTAGACTTCCCAGCTAGGGGAAACATCCTCCCCGCATCCATTCTATCCAACCCCGTCAGAATATTATACGTTTTAATGAGATCCCCTCTCATTCTTCGAAACTCTAGTGAATACAGGCCTATTCGACCCAATCTCTCCTCATACCACAGTGCAGCCATCCCAATATTGCTGCAATACAATCTTTCCTCATTCCAATTCTTATTTATTTTGATTCATTTTTCCATTTTCTTTTCCCCTCTTCGTGCTTTGCAGAAAGTGTTGACTCAGACTGGGCTACGATTCCAACGGCAATCCAGTATCTCACTCGGCTGCTTGTCCTCCAGGTTTGCTGGTTCAAAAAAAAGCAAGTTGTGAGAAGGACGCAAAGAATCTGCAAAGGGATACAGACAGGCTAAGTGAGTGGGCAAAAATTTGGCAGAAGGAGTATAATGTGGGAAAATGTGAAGTTATCCACTTTGGTAGGAGAAATAAAAAAGCAAGTTATTATTTAAATGGGGAGAGATTACAAAATGCTGAGGTACAGAGGGATCTGTGGGTCCTTGTACATGAAACACAAGATGTTAGCTGCAGGTACAGCAAGTCATTAGGAAGGCGGATGGAGTATAAAAGTAGGGAAGTCCTTCAACTGGACCACATGTGGAGTACTGCGTACAGTTTTGGTCTCATAGAAACATAGAAAATAGTTGCAGGAGTAGGCCATTCGGCCCTTCGAGCCTGCATCAATATGATCATGGCTGATCATGCAACTTCAATACCCCATTCCTGCTTTCTCTCCATACCCCTTGATCCCTTTAGCTGTAAGGGCCACATCCAACTCCCTTTTGAATATATCTACCGAACTGGCCTCAACAACTTTCTGTGGTAGAGAATTCCACAGGTTCACAATTCTCTGAGTGAAGAAGTTTCTCCTTATTTAAGAAGGAATATACTTGCATTGGAGGCAGTTCAGAGAAGGTTCACTTGGCTGATTCCTGAGATGAAGGGGTTGTCTTATGAAGAAAGGTTGAGCAGGTTGGGCCTGTACTCATTGGAGTTTAGAAGAATGAGAGGTGATCTTATTGAAACGTATAAGATTCTGAGGGGACTTGACAGGGTAGATGCAGAGAGGATGTTTCCCCTCGTGGGGAATCTAGAACTAGAGGAGTATAATTTCAGAATAAGGGGTCGCCTGTTTAAAATGGAAAGGAGGGGGGTCGTGAATCTTTGGAATGCTCTGCCCTAGAGAGCTGTGGAGACTGGGTCATTGAATATATTTAAGGTGGATATAGACAGATTTTTGAACAATAATGGAGTCAAGGGTTATGGGGAGCGGGCAGGGAAGTGGTGTTGAGGCCAAGATCAGGTCAGCCATGATCTTATTGAATGGCGGAGCAGGCTCGAGGGGTCAAAAGGTTCCTATTTCTTATGTTCTTACATTACACCAGATATACGGCACAGAAACAGGCCATTCGGACCAACCAGTCTATGCCGCTGTTTGTGCTCCACTCGAGGCTCCTCCGCCTCCTTCCTCATCTAACTCTATCAGCATAACCCTCTATTCCCTTCTCCCTCATATGCTTGACTAGCCTCCCCTTAAATGCATCGATACTATTCGCTTCAACCTCTCCCTGTGGCAGCGAGTTCCACATTCTCACCACTCTCTGGGTAAAGAAGTTTCTCCTGAATCCCCGATTGGATTTCTTGGTGACTATCTTATATTGATGGCCTCTAGTTATGCTCTTCCCCACAAGTGGAAACACTCTCTCTGTGCAGTATCAACCATGTCTCAGTGGCTAGCGCTCTTGCCTCTGAGTCGAGAAGGTTGTGGGTTCAAGTCCCACTCCAGGGTGCTTGAGCATGCAAGTTTAGGGAGTGCCATACTGTCAGAGGGCAGGGATAAATATTAGCCCAGGACACCGGGGATAACTCCCTTGCTCTTTTTCAAAATAGTAGTATGGGATCTTTCACATCCACCTGAGAGGGCAGACGGGACCTCGGTTTAACGTCTTATATGAAAGATGGCACCTCCAACAGTGCAGCACTGCACTGGAGTGTTAGCCTAGAATTATGTGCTCAAGTCTCCAAAGTGAGACTTGAATCCACCACCTTCTAAGTCAGAGGCGAGTGTGCTACCCACTGAGCCACAGCTTACAATATGCTTTGTTTATAGTACACTAAGTGCTTATCCCATTCCCTAGACTTGTCTGTAATGTATTTGCTTCCTGGGTTCTTTGCTTAAGAATTCATAGCAACACGTTGCTGATAAGAACGACTTAGTTTATTAACAAAGGTTTAACAATCACACTACACATTACCAGTCCATCCACCGGGCTCACAACCACCTGCCCCATCGTGGATCCCCCGAACCCAACTGGCCGGGGTTTTATTGAGTCTTGTGAACATCACATGACTGGCTAAGCCACTCCCAGCTCAACAGCTCTACCAGCCTGTGAGCATAGTCACAGGGGCACACTTTACAGGTGCGAATGAGGATGGGATCGGGTTCCTGTTGAAAGGTCAATTTTAAATCTGAGAGTGAAAGAGAGAGAGAGAGGTAGGCAGGTGGGGGGAAGGAGAAACAAAAGAACATAAGAATTAGGAGTAGGCCATTTGGCCCCTCGAGCCTGCTCCGCCGTTCAATAAGTTCATGGCTGATCTTCCACCTCAACTTCATTTTCCTGCACTATCCCCATATCCCTTGATTCTCTTACTATCCAAAAATCTATCACTCTCTGTCTTGAATATACTCAATGATGGAGTCTCCACAGCCCTCTGGGGTAGAGAATTCCAGAGATTCACCACCCTCTGAGTGAAGAAGTTTCTATTCATCTCAGTCCTAAATGGCCAACCCCTTATTCTGAGACTGTGACCCCTGGTTCTAGACTCCTCAGCCAGAGGAAACATCCTCCCTGCATCTACCCTGTCAAGCCTAAATCGAATGCCATCTGAAAAGCCAAATACACCACATCCACTGGTCGCCCTTATCTATTCTGCTAGTTACAATCTCAAAAAACTCTAACAGATTTGTCAAACATGATTTCCCTTTCATAAATCTATGTTGACTCTGCCCAATCCTATTATTATTTTCTAAGTGCCCTGTTACCACGTCCTTAATAATAGATTCTAGCATTTTCCCTACTACTGATGTCAGGCTAACTGGTCTGTAGTTCCCACAATTCAACACAATGTAATACAACACATCATCATCATCATAGGCAGTCTCTCGAAATCGAGGAAGACTTGCTTCACTCTAAAAATGAGTTCTCAGGTGACTGTACAGTCCAATACGGGAATTACAGTCTCTGTCACAGGTGGAGCAGACAGTGGTTGAAGGAAAGGGTGGGTGGGGAGTCTGGTTTGCCGCACGCTCCTTCCGCTGTTTGCACTTGATTTCTGCATGCTCTCGGCGACGAGACTCGAGGTGCTCAGCGCCCTCCCGGATGCACTTCCTCCACTTAGGGCGATCTTTGGCCAGGGACTCCCAGGTGTCGGTGGGGATGTTGCACTTTATCAGGGAGGCTTTGAGGGTGCAACACAACAGGAACAATGGCCCACCCCTGCTCCTATTTCTTATGTTATTATATTTCTTATAACAACTTGTATTTGTATAGCATCTTTAATGTAGTAAAATATCTTAAGGCGCTTCACAGTAGCATTACCAAGCCATTTAAAGAAGTATTAGGGCAGATGACCAAAAGCTTGGTCAAAGAGGTAGGTTTTAAGGAGCGTCTTAAAGCCGTAGAGCGAGGTAGAGAGGTTGAGGGAGGGAATAACAGAGCTTAGGGCCTTGGTAGCTGAAGGCTCACTCGTCAATGATGGAGCAATCAAACTCGGGGTTGCTCAAGAAAAGAAAGAAAGACTTGCATTTATATAACTCCTTTCATGACCTCAGGACATCCCAAAGCGCTTTACAGCCAATGAAGTACTTTTAAAGTGTAGTCACTGTTGAAATGCGGCTGATAATTTGCGCACAGCAAGCTCCCACAGACAGCAATATGATAATGATCAGATAACCTGTTTTTTGGTGATGTTAATTGAAGGAGCGCTGTGAGATCTTTATGTCCACCTGAGAGAACAGATGGGGCCTTGGTTTAACAATACATCCGAAAGACGGCATCTCTGACAATGCAGCACTGCACTGGAGTGTCAGCCTGGACTTTTGTGCTCAATTTTCTGTGGTGGATCTTGAAGTCACAACCGTCTGACTGAGAGGCGAGAGTGAGACACACCGAGATACGGCTGACACACAAGAGGCCAGAATTGGAGAAGTGCAGATATCGCGGAGGGTTGTGGGGCTGGAGGAGATTACAGAGCTAGGGAGGGACGAGGACATGGAGGGATTTGAAAACAGGAACACAACACAATGCAACACATCACATCACAACACAACAAAATGCAAGGAAAATTTGGCAGGACTTTGGGAAAAGAGCAGGAGAGTGGGGCTAATTGGATAGCTCTTTCAAAGAATCATAGAATCATAGAAATTTATAGCACGGAAGAAGGCTATTTTGGTCCATCCGCGCCGGCCGACAAAGCTATCCAGCCTAATCCCACTTTCCAGCTCTTGGTCCGTAGCCCTGCAGGTTACAGCACTTCAAATGCACATCCAAGTACTTTTTAAATGTGGTGAGGGTTTCTGCCTCTACCACCCTTTCAGGCAGTGAGTTCCAGATCCCCACTTATCCTCAATCAACTTAACAAAAGGACAGATTATCTAGTCATTATCACATTGCTGTTTGTGGGAGCTTGCTTGTGCGCAAATTGGCTGCCGCATTTCCCACATTATATATTTACTGAGGCGTACGAAAGCATGGGCCTGACGCTAAACATCCATAAGACAAAGATCTTCCACCAGCCTGTCCTTGCCACTCAGCACTGCCCTCCGGTCATCAAGATCCACGGCCCTGAACAATGTGGACCATTTCCCATACCTCGAGAGCCTCTTATCAACAAGAGCAGACATTGACGAAGAGATTCAACACCGCCCCCTGTGTGCCAGTGCAGTTTTCGGTCACCTGAGGAAAAGAGTATTGGAAGACCAGGCCCTCAAGCTCATGGAGAAACACCACCAACAATGTCTCCGCAAGATCCTGCAAATCCCCTGGGAGGACAGACACACCAACGTTAGCGTCCTCGACCAGGTCAACATCCTCAGCATTGAAAAACCAACGTCAGTGTTCTTGATCAGGCCAACATCCCCAGCATCAAAGCACTGACCACACTTGATCAGCTCTGCTGGGCAGGCCACATCGTTCGCATGCCAGACATGAGACTCCCAAAGCAAGTGCTCTACTCGGAACTCCTTCAATGCAAATGAGCCAAAGGTGAGCAGAAGAAACGTTACAAGAACACCTTCAAAGACTTGCTTACACTCTAAAAGTGAGTCCTTAGGTGGATGAACAGTCCAATACGAGAACCACAGTCCCTGTCTCAGGTGGGACAGATAGTCATTGAGGGAAAGGGAGGGTGGGACAGATTTGCCACACGCTCTTTCCACTGCCTGCGCTTGATTTCTGCACGCTCTCGGCGACAAGACTCGAGGTGCTCAGCGCCCTCCTGGATGCTCTTCTTCCACTTAGGGCGGTCTTTGGCCAGGGACTACCAGGTGTCGGTGAGGATGTTGCACTTTATCAAGGAGGGTTTGAGAGTGTCCTTGTAACGTTTCCTCTGCCCACCTGGGGCTCGCTTGCCGTGTAGGAGTTCCGAGTAGAGCGCTTGCTTTGGGAGTCTCGTGTCGGGCATGCGGACAATGTGGCCCACCCAACAGAGCTGGTTGAGTGTGGTCAGTGCTTCGATGCTGGGGATGGTGGCCTGGTCAAGGACGCTAACGTTGGTGCGTCTGTCCTCTCAGGGGATTTGCAGGATCTTGCGGAGACATCGTTGGTGGTATTTCTCCAGCGATTTGAGGTGTCTACTGTACATGGTCCATGTCTCTGAGCCATACAGGAGGGCGGCACCAGTCATGATCTAATTGAATGGCAAGAACAGGCTGAAGGGGCTGAATGGCCCTTCTCCTGTCCCGCTGTTCCGATGTCTGCATGGCTCAATAAGGCAGTGGTCATCAATCGTCGGGAACATCAGTAAAAACTGAAAAGCGAGAACCTAAACAAAGAGGAAGAATGAGGCTCTTTTTGAAGCATATTCGGGGGAACTAAAAATGCACAGGGTCGCTGACAGGCCATCACCAAGGAATAATTCCACCATCGGGTAAAAGAGACCGATTTGCTGAATTCTCCCAATATTTTATTCTAAATGCTTTCGCTGGGATTGTGTTTGATTTTGTTTATAGCAATTCTTTATTGCTAGTTGCAAAGTCCCATTTCTCTGGCACTAGGCAACTCCATCTCGCGCTATTATTTAGCTCGCTGGGTCTGTTGTCCTTTGTTTCACCTCGACAGTAAGGTAATTAAACACATTTAACTAATGGTGATTTTAAATCTGCTCACTTATAATCAATAAACTCTAAAAGAGCCTGCTATCATTATCTGATAGCGTAATTCACACACCAAATATTCAATTACCCCATTAACATTCAATATGTAGAATTAAATGGGACAGGGCTGACAGGGCGGCAATGAAGGTAAATAATGAAAAGGAGCTGTTTTCTGCAAATGATCTGAATTCATTGTACCGGCTCTGCGGCATTGTGTCAGCTCTTTAACTGCGTCCCAAAGATTTAAGGTGGGTGGGAGAAGGGTACAAAGTGGGATAAATCTGTGTTTGATGGCATTTGCCACTGTTTACAGCATGACTCACTCCTCTAAACAGCAGTAAATCAGACGTTGAGTTAGGAGATCTGGGAAACTGCCCAGTCCTGGGAGCAGTGGACAATAAATAAACTCACAGGATGGTTGTCTTTTACAGCTGCACGGACCTGAAAACAAGTAAAAGAAATTAACTGTAAAATTCATCACTTTAATAGGTGCAGTTTTTAAACTTCACCCTGCCATTTTACTGAAAAGTCACTGTTTGATGGTGATGTCTATTGGCCGCTGCCTTTATCTTTTTATACTGTCCATGTGTCGCTCTGTCCATCGGTGTAGGATTCTATCAAATTATCTCTCTATCTATCTATCTATCTATCTATCTATCTATTATGTATCTATCTATCTCTCTATCCATCTATCTACCTATTTATATTTCTATATCTATCTATCTATCTAGCTAGCTAGCTATCTCTCTGTCTGTCTGTCTATTTCTATTTCTATTTATTATGTATCTATCTATCTATCTATCTATCTATCTATCTATCTATCTATCTATCTATCTATCTATCTGTCTATCTATCTGTCTATTTCTATTTCTACTTATCTGTTATATATCTATCTATCTCTCTATCCATCTATCTATCTATCTATCTATCTATCTATCTATCTATCTATCTATCTATCTATCTATCTATCTATCTATCTATCTATCTATCTATCCTTCTATCAATCTATCTATCTATCTTTCTATCTATCTATCTATCTATCTATCTATCTATCTATCTATCTATCTATCTATCTATCTTTCTATCTATCTATCTCTCTGTCTGTCTATTTCTATTTATCTATTATATATCTATCTATCTCTCTATCTATCTATCTATCGTTGAGCTACCGTACGTGGATGACGCCTGCATCTGCGCACATACAGAGGCTGAACTCCAGGACATAGTCAACGTATTTACTGAGGCGTACGAAAGCATGGGCATTAAGCTAAACATCCGTAAGACAAAGGTCCTCCATCAGCCTGTCCTCGCCGCACAGCACTGCCCCCCAGTCATCAAGATGCACGGTGCGGCTCTGGACACCGTGGACCACTTCCCATATCTCAGGAGCCTCCTAACAACAAGAGCAGGCATCGATGACGAGATCTCTATATGTATCAGACATTTATTGACATAAGTACAAATGATTTAAAAAATCATTGCTAAGCTGACAAAATCGAAGATATCGTCAAGCAGAACGTGGCAACGAGGGGATGGTTTCCAACAGGCTCTGTCACATGTTGTGATGGGAGGTGGGCTTCCTCTGCCAATTTCAACAGTGTGTCAACCTTGCGATTGCAATGGGGAAGGGGAAGGCACAGCATTGGAAAGGAACTTCCAAACAAGGAGGCTAGGGCAGCCCGACGAAGAGGCGCAATCCATTTGTGTGCAACTCCTGCACGGACACAATGGGCCGAAATGGACTCCTTCCATGCTGTAAATTTAAGAACATAAGAAACATAAGAAATAGGAGTGAGGCCATTTGGTCCCTCGAGCCTGCTGCAACATTCAATAAGATCATGGCTGATCTATGATTTCTATGATTCTATAAGTCTACGATTCCTAGTGGTTAGCTATGAACAGAATAGGTTGAGTATTGGGATCAGGTTTGCAACCCACCAACTTGTCCAGGGAAGGTACATGGGATGAGAAGACCGAGGGGAAGGGCGGGCGTGGGGGGGGTAGGGGGAGAAAGAAAAGCCATTCCAAAAGAAGGCAAACCCTCTATCTATTGACTGTAGCAGCACGGCACAGAGGCGTCTTTCAAAGCAAGATAGATAATACCGTGATATTGACAATACACGCGCAGGGTCAAAAGTGACGATAAACTTTCCAAATACTTTATTGACATCTTAATGTACCATTACTCAGCTTTAAGTGAACTTCTGCACTCAAGGCTGTTAAACAGTTAGTAAACTGTAATTATAACCTCATCAAAGATTGGAACCTGAATATGGATGCCTGTCAATGGTTTGGCTTCCAGGGGAGCGCGGAGGATGTAGTTGTCCAGGATCTCCCTCAGCGAGAAAAACTTTGGCTTAAAAATATTGCCTGGTTGGGTATATAATTGTCCGCCTTGTGTCCTGGGCCCTTGAACTTGACCCCCCCCCCACAGCTAAGGTGTTGCTCAGAGAGCTGTAGGATCAGGGGGTGGCATTGGGGTGAGAGTATATGAGCAGCGGACTTTCAGCTGAACATATCCTACATCCATTAGCCCCCAAGAGCTACCAGATAATACCAGAAATGTGAGGGTGTACCTATCAGGAAAGGATGAACAGGCTGGGTCTCTTTTCACTTGAAAAAAGAAGGCTGAGGGGGTGACCTGATAGAGGTCTTCAAGATTATGAAAGGTTTTGATAGAGTGGTCACAGAATGTTTCCACTTGTGGGGTTTGAATTATGAGGAAAGGTTGAGTGGGTTGGGCCTCTACTCATTGGAATTCAGAAAAATGAGGTTTGATCTTATCGAAACGTATAAGATTATGAGGGGGCTTGACAAGGTGGATGCACAGAGGATGTTTCCACTGATGGGGGAGACCAGAACTAGGGGGCATAATCTTAGAATAAGGGGTCACTCATTTAAAACTGAGATCTGGAGGAATTTCTTCTCTCAGCGAGTTGTAAATCTGTGGAATCCGCTGCCTCAGATAGCTGTGGAAGCTGGGTCATTGAATAAATTTAAGACAGAGATAAACAGTTTCTTAACCGATAAGGGATTAAGGGGTTATGGGGAGCGGGCAGGGAAGTGGCCCTGAGTCCATGATCGGATCAGCCATGATCATATTAAATGGCGGAACAGGCTCGAGGGGCCATATGGCCTACTCCTGCTCCTATTTCTTATGGTCTTATGTTCTTATGTTCTAAGAGCTATCAGGTGATACCATATATGTGAGGGTGTACCTATCAGGAGAGGATGAACAGGCTGGGTCCTTTTTCGCTTGAAAAAAGAAAGCTGAGGGGTGACCTGAAGTGGTCTTTATAATTTTATGAAAGGTTTTGATCGAGTGGACACAGAGAGAGTGTTTCCACTTGTGGGGAAGAGCATAACTAGAGGCTATCAATATAAGATAGTCACCAAGAAATCCAATAGGGAATTCAGAAGAAAATTCTTTACCCAGAGAGTGGTGAGAATGTGGAATTCGCTGCCACAGGGAGTGGTTGAAGCGAATAGTATAGATGCATTCAAGGAGAGGCTAGACAAGCATATGAGGAAGAAGGGAATAGAGGGTTATGCTGATAGATTTAGATGAGGAAAGACGGGAGGAGGTTCGAGTGGAGTTTAAATGCCGGCATGGACTGATTGGGCCGAATGGCCTGTTTCTGTGCCATCTATCCTATGTAATCCTATATAAAAAGCTAGGACACCAGTATGTCTGGCTGCCAAATAAATATTCTCTGCCCCCTATTCCAATTTCTGTGTCATCAAATTTTTCCACCCTTGGGCTTCACGCGCATATTTCTCTGCATTTTATTTTGTGTCTAAGAGATACCATCACATTAAGTCAAGTGGGCCTATACTATCTGGAGTTTAGAAGAATGAGAGGTGATCTCATCGAAATATATAATATTCTTAGAGGGCTTGACAGGGTAGACACCGAGAGGCTGGGGAGTCTAGAACCAGCTCGAGGGGCCATATGGCCTCCTCCTGCTCCTCTTTCTTATGTTCTTATTCACACACTCGTGGCCCCATCTGTGAGCACCTGCAGTTTGCCAACTTCAGTGCCGATGTGTGCTGAACTGCAGGCGGCTTTATTCTGTTGGCCTGTGCCCAAACGGGAACGATGAATGAACCAATCCAAGGCAGAGAAAGAATTGTCATGTAACATGGAATTGTATTGAAACCCAGGTCCCAGAGGTAAAATGGCAGTGTACTAACAACACAAGAAATAGGAGTAGGAGTCGGCTATACGGCTCCTCGAACCTGCACCGCCATTCAATAAGATCATGGCTGATTTGATCTTGGCCTCGACTCCACTTTACTGTCCAATCCCCATATCCCTTGATTTCTCCAGGAGTCCAAAAATCTATCGGTCTCAATCTTGAATATGAGAAGATAAGAATTAGGAGCAGGAGTAGGCTATAGGGCCCCTCGAACCTGCACCGCCATTCAATCAGATCATGGCTGATCTTTGACCTCAACTCCCCTTTCCTGTCTGATCTCCATTCCCTTAGTGCCCAAAAATCTATCAATCTCAGTCTTGAACATAAGACCATAAGAAATAGGAGAAAAGTATTTAAAGCACTGAGCACGACATTATGCAGATCCGCTTTGAACCTGCATGGAAAACCCCATTGAATTTCAAGTGCAAAACCTTAACCACTCGGCCTTCGAAGCCAAGCCCTTGTACAAAGAATACACCATTAAGAAAGAACCTGACCTCAGGTTGTCCCAAAGCGCTTCACAGCAAATGAAGTACTTTTGAAGTGTTGTCACTGTTGTAATGTAGACAATATGCAGCAGCCACAAACAGCAATGTGATAATGATCAGATAATCTATTTTTTAGTGATGTTAGTCGAGGGATAAATATTGTCCAAAGACCGCCCTAAGTGGAGGAAGAGCATCCGGGAGGGCGCTGAGCACCTCGAGTCTCGTCGCCGAGAGCGTGCAGAAATCAAGCGCAGGCAGCGGAAGGAGCGTGCGGCAAACCAGACTCCCCACCCACCCTTTCCTTCAACCACTGTCTGTCCCACCTGTGACAGAGACTGTAATTCCCATATTGGACTGTTCAGTCACCTGAGAACTCACTTTTAGAGTGGTAGCAAGTCTTCCTCGATTTCGAGGGACTGCCTATGATGATGAAATATTGGCCAGGACACCGGGGATAACTCCCCTGCTCAGCTTCAGAATAGTGCCAAGGCATCTTTTTACGTCCACTTGAGAGAACAGACGGGGGCCTCGGTTTAACGTCACATCTGAAAAAAGGCACTTCTGACGGTGCAGCACTCCCTCAGTACTGCACTGGGAGTGTCAGCCTTGGATTTTGAGCTCAAGTTTCTGGAGTGGGACTTGAACCCACAACCATTTGACCGAGAGTAGGCGGCATTCCTTTTAATAGGGTCTGACGCATGAGATGCCCAAGAGATTCCAGCAGTACAGGGAGGAGATATTCTCTGTATTTTGAGTTTAAAACACTCTCAGCAGAGTGGAAATGTTTTCCTCAATGAATGGAAGACCCAGAGGACCAAACGAAATGCCATCTGCCCAACCACCCCGTTGGTATGTCTCAAATAAAGCAATGTGACTGAGTACTGTAGACTTGAGTAAGTGTGACCTTAGTCTCTTTAATCTGACTCCAGAGTGCCGGCACAGCATGGGAGGCCTGCTCATATGCAGTGCTCCCAAGGGATGCTGGGATCCCTTGGGACTCCAACAGATGCGCCCTCTGGTGGCGGCAGAATGCTGATTACAAGGTGTTGCATACATAACACCCGCGACCTCTACCGCCTAGAAGGACAAGGGCAGCAGGCGCATGGGGACACCATCACCTGCAAGTTTCCCCTCCAAATCACACACCATCCTGACTTGGAGATACATCGGCTGGTCCTTCATCGTCACAGGGTCTAAGACCTGGAACTCCCTCCCTAACAGCACTGTGGGAGCACTTTCACCACACGGACTGCAGCGGTTCAAGAAGGCGGCTCACCACCACCTTCTCAAGGGCAATTAGGGACGGGCAATAAATGCCGGCCTTGCCAGCGATGCCCACTTTCTGCGAATGAATTTTTAAAAACACAGAATGCAAAATGTAACTGCTGGGCCCAGTGCCATTTCATTCCACTCTGTTTCATTGTCTGGCTCATATGAACTGGTAATGAATATTCTTCAGCAAAATGTCCAGGCTATATTAAGCAAGGAATTAAATAATATTTCTGGCTGATTTATCACAGTTTTAATTTGGATTATAATTTTATAAATGTTCATCATCAGAGGGTGGAGGAGTAAGAATATCAATATGTTTTTACATTACTTTATTTCTAACAAAAACAGAACGGTAATGTAGACAGAATTGGTGTAAATTGTATTCTTTGCCCCTCAGTAATGCTGATAACATTGACGAAGGATGAATTTCAGTACCGAGGTCATTGTACTGTAAAGATAGGCGCGTATAAATAATAAACTAGGTGAGTGATATTGAGCTTAAAGAATGAATACATTTGAAATACATCGGCTTTTCACCACAGCATGGAGTAGTGTAAGAGCAGGTGATTGCTGCATTATAAAAGGAGCAATATGTTGCTTTAGAGCATGCATCAAACATTGTTCACAACAAAGCTATGGATCGGGGAAAGTAATAATAGGAAGTAATAGTATGGTGTGAACCACTTGCCTTGTTCCATTCTTATCTCTCTAATCGTAGCCAGAGAATCACCAGCAACGGCTTCTCTTCCAGCCCCCACATCGTTACCTCTGGTGTCCCCCAAGGATCTATCCTTGGCCCCCTCCTATTTCTCATCTACATGTTGCCCCTTGGTGACATCATCTGAAAACACGGCGTCAGTTTCCACATGTACGCTGACGACACCCAGCTCTACCTCACCACCACTTCTCTCGACCTCTCCACGGTCTCTAAGTTTGTCAGAGTGATTGTCTGACATCCAGTTCTGGATGAGCAGAAATTTTCTCCAATTCAATATTGGGAAGACTGAAGCCATTGTTTTCGGTCCCCGCCACAAACTCCGTTCCCTAGTCACTGACTCCATCCCTCTCCCTAACTTCTGTCTGAGGCTGAACCAGACTATTCGCAACGTTGGTGTCAGATTTGACCTTGAAATGAGCTTTCAACCACATATCCGCAGCATAACTAAGACCGCCTATTTCCACCAACGTAACATCGCCCATCTCCGCCCTTGTCTCATCTCACCCACTGCTGAAGCCCTCATCCATGCCTTTATTACCTCTAGACTTGACTATTCCAATGCACTCCTGGCTGGCCTACTAGAAGTAAGTTGGACTGTTCAGCCACCGAAGAACTCACTTTTGGAGTGGAAGCAAGTCTTCCTTGATTTCGAGGGACTGCCTATGATGATGATGATGACTAGAAGTAAACTAGAAGTGATCCAAAACTCAGCTACCTGTGTCCTAACTTGCACCAAGTCCTGTTCACCCATCACCCCTGTGCTCGCTGACCTACATTGGCTCCCGGTTAAGCAGCGCCTCGATTTCAAAATTCTCATCCTTGTTTACAAATCCCTCCATGGCCTCACCCCTCCCTATCTCTGTAATCTCCTCCAGCCCCACAACCCCCCGAGATATCTGCGCTCCTCTAATTCTGCCCTCGAGCATCCCTGATTATAATCGCTCAACCATTGGTGGCCGTGCCTTCTGTTGCCGAGGCCCCAAGCTCTGGAACTCCCTGCCTAAACCTCTCTGCCTCTCTACCTTTCTTCCCTCCTTCAAGACGGTCCTTAAAACCTACCTCTTTGATCCTCACCTGCCCTAATTTCTGCTTATGCGGCTTGGTGTCAAATTTTTATCGCATAATATGTTATATATGAAGACTATATATATACTCTCTGTGTAGTCACTGCATAGTTGTACAAGATGGAGACTTGTTTACCTGATGTACTATCAATAAGGTTTACACTGTGTATATACTATGCTGGCACCACTAGAGGGTGCAACTGGTGGAGACAGGGGTATCCTGCCCTGGTAGCAGGGGCTGTATAAAAGGGTAGCTACCATGCGGCTGCCTCACCCTGGAGTTACGAATAAAGGACCAAGGTCACTACAGTTTGAATACAACACATTGCCTCATGGAGTCATTCATAAGAACATTACAGACATAATATAATACTCCTGTGAAGCGCCTTGGGATGTTTCACTATGTTAAAGGCGCTATATAAACACAAGTTGTTGTTGTTGTTGAAAAGGCAAAGGAACTCTCACCTCAGGTTAGCAATCAGCTCGAACTACTGGGTGATAAAGCATCAGATGGTGCTGCATCCAGCAGGAAATGGTATAAAGAAGGGATGCTATGTATTTACAAAGATAGAAAGAGACCTCTTGCTACCGTCAAGACCCGGTGGCGTTAACAGCCTTGGAGAAGCAATTTTCACGGTTCCTCATTAAATCCATGCACGTAAATGTCCGATTTGCGGCAAATCTGCATTGCTCTGTATGGGTGTTTAAGATTAATGTTTTGTCAATAATAAATGAATTGAATTATCAGATGTGTCACTGTCTCTAGCTTTTCGAGTCTGTTTAATGGGTAATGCACTTATTCAACAGGAGGGTCTGAAGAAGGACACTGGCCCCCACCCCCACATACACATGGTTAGCCTCTTTACCTCTCTGTTCCTTTAAAATGCTCATTAAAACCTACCTCTTTAAGCAAAGCTCACCTGTCCTAATATTTCATCATGTGGCTCGGTATTAAACGCTCCTTTGAAGTGCCTTAGGATGTTTTACTCAATAGTACATAGTAAATAGTGTTTACAGGACAGAAAAAGCCTTCTATCAGGATGTGGTGTATGAATAAAGAGTCTGATCAGATACTGTGAGCTCAAAGTAAAGTGTGACCTTTGTCTTTTATTGCAGGTCTCCAGAGTGCCTCTCCAGCCTGTGAGGCCTCCTTAAGTACAGGTGCTCCCAATGGATTGTGGGATCCCGTGGGACTTCAGGGGATGAGCCCTCTGGTGGTTAAACAAAGTATTTACAGGTTTACGTATATAACACAGGTCACTCCTATTTTTTAGAGAAGAGAGCTCCAGCCTTTCCTGACAGGTATAATCTCTCAGTTCTGGTATCATTCTCGTAAATCTTTTTTGTACCTCCTCCAGTACCTCTATATTATTTTTATTATATGGAGACCAGAACTGTTCACAGCAACTCCAACAGGTCTAACCAACAAGTTTAATATAATTTCTCTACTTTTCATTTCAATCCCTCTAGAAATGAACCCCAGTGCTTGGTTTGCTTTCTTTATGACCTTATTAACCTACATTGCTACTTTTAGTGATTTGTTTATCTGTAATACACAAGATCCCTATGCTTCTCTACCCCCTTTGTGGCAGCCCGACCTGCGAGGGAACATCAGCGGCAGGTCGGGGTCATAAAAGGAGCGGCGAGCAGCGATAGAGGCAGCGTGGAGGCGTACCACGGCACGGTATAGCGCGAGCTGGTGCAGGAGGGCGACGGCAGTGAAGGGTGATGTCATCAATGTCCAGGTCGGTGATTGGAGCGTGGGCAGATACAGCAGGAGCGGCGAGAGACTGTAGAGGGACGTGATCGGGGCCCAGGAGAGGCGTGAGTTTAGGGCCCGGGGCAGCACGGGCCAGTCCACACTGCGATATGTGTGCGCACTCGGTCCGTGCAGCAGAGCTGGTCTCCACTCGTCTTGGTTAACCCTTGCCACTGGACCAAGACCTAGCTCTGTCAAGCCCGTGTGGTGGCTGGTGTGCAACGGCCACCCCACGTTAAAAAAATCCACGCGTAGGCATCTTCCACACTTCAGGATGTAGTTCGGGATCTGGAATATTAGGTCCTTCATTGAAACACTTGTGAACTCATTCAACTCATCCATTTTTGGCGTCGAAGCAAGTCATTCTCGTTTCGAGGAACCGCCTATGAGGGATTGATCTGTGACCTAACTCCAAACACCCACCCGCCTTTTCCCCTTAATCCCTTAATACCTTTGGTGAACAGAAATCTATCAGTCTCAGATTTTAAAAAATGCTTTAAAACTTGTTTTTCGTTCTCAAGGCCATCTTAGCAATCCCACCATCCTACATTCCAGATGGTTGGCTGGCACATTGACTAAAGCAATGGGGAGTAGATTAGCTGATTGGCCAATATTGCCGCCGGAGTATCGATGGCCAGCTTTTGAGAATGAGGAGATGCCTTTGAGGTGCAAAAGGCCGTCACTTTTTGATAGCTCTATCCCAAGTACCCATCATCTCGCCATAATCTCTCATTCCCTTGTTTCAGAAACGCAGTGAGATTCCCTCTTGAACCTGTTTGAGGCCCTGGTATTCCCTCGAGTGTAGAAGATTAAGAGGGTAATCTAATCGAGGTGTTTAAGATGATTACAGATTTCATGGGTTAGACAGAGAGAAACAATTGCCTCTGGTGAAACAACATAGAACAAAGAAAGAAAGAAAGACTGGTATTTATACAGCGTCTTTCAAGACCACCAGCCATCTCAAAGCTCTTAACAGCCAATGAAGTACTTTTGGAGTGTAGTCACTGTTGTAATGTAAGATTTTTCCTCTTCAGGTATTTATACCATCCCTTTTTGAAAGTTATTAATAAAAGTACAGTATATACTGTCCATTTTTTAAATAAAAAGATGGGATCTCTGGCAATTGTACTATTTTTTAAATTTACTTCACTTGCATTCCTTTTACAGAAGGATAATTTGCTCTTCAATAATTATACTCAGTAACATTTTAGAGAAGGAAAGAAAACAAAGACTTCCATTTATATAGTGCCTTTCACAACCACCAGACGTCTCAAAGTGCTTTACAGCTAAGGAAGTACTTTTAAGTGTAGTCACTGTTGTAATGTGGGAAACGCGGCAGCCAATTTGCGCACAGCAAGCTCCCACACACAGCAATGTGAAAATGACCCCATAATCTATTTTGGTGATGTTGATTGAGGGATAAATATTAACCCAGGATACGAGGGACAACTCCCCTGCTCGTCTTCAAAATAATGGCCATGGGATCTTTTACATCCACTTGGGAAGGTAGACGGGGCCTCGTTCTAACGTCTCATCCAAAAGATAACCTTCACAATTGGAGCCAGGCCAGGTAGGATTCAAATCAGGAAGCACTTCTTCACACAAAGGGCAGTGTAAATCTGGAACGCCCTCCCCTAAAAAGCTTTTGAGGCTGGGGGGGTCAATTAAAAATGTCACAATTGAGGATGCAGGATTTTTACAAAAGCTGGAAATCTGAAATAAAAACAGAAAATGCTGGAAATACTCAGCCGTTCAGGCAGCACCTGTGGAGAGAGAAACATAAGAACATAAGAAATAGGAGCAGGAGTGGGCCATTCGGCCCCTCGAGCCTGCTCCGCCATTCAATGAGATCATGGCTAATCTTCTACCTCTCCACCAGAGGGGAGCGACCTGTCAAAAGCCCAGCGGGAGATCGAGAGCCAGCGGCAGTTGGTGAGAGGGGAGCGACCTGTCAAAAGCCCAGCGGGAGATCGAGAGCCAGCGGCAGTTGGTGAGAGGGGAGCGACCTGTCAAAAGCCCAGCGGGAGATCGAGAGCCAGCGTACCGGTGCAGCTACAGCGGGAGAGAAAGCAAAATAGAAGTAGAAAGTAATCAAAAAGTGACGTCACAGCCAATGGGGTAAGTGATTGGCTGGTGTTGGGTGAGTAGCTTTTCTTTTATTTTTTATATCAGTAACTGAACTATAACATTGTTATTACCAATTTAAGGGTATCTAAGGTTAAGACATGGCAGGAGAGCTCAGTCATGTGATATGCTCCTCCTGTACCATGTGGGAACTCGGGGACACTTCCGGTGTCCCTGACGACTACGTGTGTGGGAAGTGTATCCGCCTCGAGCTCTTGACGGTCCGCGTTGCAGAATTGGAGCTGAAGGTGGATTCACTCTGGAGCATCCACGATGCTGAGAATGACGTGAGTATCACGTGTAGTGAGTTGGTCTTACCGCAGGAGAAGGGTCCACAGCCAGATATGGAATGGAAGACCAACAGGAAGAGCAGTGCAAGAAAGATAGTGCAGGAGTCCCCTGTGGTCATCCCCCTGCAAAACAGATACACTGCTTTGAGTACTGTTGGGGAGGATGACTCATCAGGGGAGGGCAGCAGCAGCCAGGTTCATGGCACCGTAGGTGGCTCTGCTGCAAAGGAGGGCAGGAAAAAGAGTGGGAGCGCGATAGTGATAGGGGATTCGATGGTGAGGGGAATAGATAGGCGTTTCTGCGGACGCAACCGAGACTCCAGGATGGTATGTTGCCTCCCTGGTGCAAGGGTCAAGGATGTCTCGGAGCGGGTGCAGGACATTCTGAAATGGGAGGGAGAACAGCCAGTTGTCGTGGTGCACATTGGTACCAACGACATAGGTAAAAAAAGGGATGAGGTCCTACGAAAAGAATTTAAGGAGCTAGGAGCTAAATTAAAAAGTAGGACCTCAAAAGTAGTAATCTCGGGATTGCTACCAGTGCCACGTGCTAGTCAGAGTAGGAATCGCAGGATAGCGCAGATGAATACATGGCTTGAGCAGTGGTGCAGCAGGGAGGGATTCAAATTCTTGGGGCATTGGAACCGGTTCTGGGGGAGGTGGGACCAGTACAAACCGGACGGTCTGCACCTGGGCAGGTCCGGAACCAATGTCCTAGGGGGAGTGTTTGCTAGTGCTGTTGGGGAGGAGTTAAACTAATATTGCAGGGGGATGGGAACCTATACAGGGAGACAGAGGGAGACAAAAAGGAAGCAAAAGCAAAAGACAGAAAGGAGATGAGGAAAAGTGGAGGGCAGAGAAACCCAAGGCAAAGAACAAAAAGGGCCACTGTACAGCAAAATTCTAAAAGGACAAAGGGTGTTAAAAAAACAAGCCTGAAGGCTTTGTGTCTTAATGCAAGGAGTATCCGCAATAAGGTGGATGAATTAATTGTGCAAATAGATGTTAACAAATATGATGTGATTGGGATTACGGAGACGTGGCTCCAGGATGATCAGGGCTGGGAACTCAACATCCAGGGGTATTCAACATTCAGGAAGGATAGAATAAAAGGAAAAGGAGGTGGGGTAGCATTACTGGTTAAAGAGGAGATTAATGCAATAGTTAGGAAAGACATTAGCTTGGATGATGTGGAATCTATATGGGTGGAGCTGCAGAACACTAAAGGGCAAAAATCGTTAGTGGGAGTTGTGTACAGACCTCCAAACAGTAGTAGTGATGTTGGGGAGGGCATCAAACAGGAAATTAGGAGTGCATGCAATAAAGGTGCAGCAGTTATAATGGGTGACTTTAATATGCACATAGATTGGGCTAGCCAAACTGGAAGCAATACGGTGGAGGAGGATTTCCTGGAATGCATAAGGGATGGTTTTCTAGACCAATATGTCGAGGAACCAACTAGGGGGGAGGCCATCTTAGACTGGGTGTTGTGTAATGAGAGAGGATTAATTAGCAATCTCATTGTGCGAGGCCCCTTGGGGAAGAGTGACCATAATATGGTGGAATTCTGCATTAGGATGGAGAATGAAACAGTTAATTCAGAGACCATGGTCCAGAACGTAAAGAAGGGTAACTTTGAAGGTATGAGGCATGAATTGGCTAAGATAGATTGGCTAATGATACTTAAGGGGTTGACTGTGGATGGGCAATGGCAGACATTTAGAGAACGCATGGATGAATTACAACAATTGTACATTCCTGTCTGGCGTAAAAATAAAAAAGGGAAGGTGGCTCAACCGTGGCTATCTAGGGAAATCAGGGATAGTATTAAAGCCAAGGAAGTGGCATACAAATTGGCCAGAAATAGCAGCGAACCTGAGGACTGGGAGAAATTTAGAACTCAGCAGAGGAGGACAAAGGGTTTGATTAGGGCAGGGAAAATGGAGTACGAGAAGAAGCTTGCAGGGAACATTAAGGCGGATTGCAAAAGTTTCTATAGGTATGTAAAGAGAAAGAGGTTAGTAAAAACAAACGTAGGTCCCCTGCAGTCAGAATCAGGGGAAGTCATAACGGGGAACAAAGAAATGGCAGACCAATTGAACAAGTACTTTGGTTCAGTATTCACTAAGGAGGACACAAACAACCTTCCGGATATAAAAGTGGTCAGAGGGTCTATTAAAGAGGAGGAACTGAGGGAAATCTTTATTAGTCGGGAAATTGTGTTGGGGAAATTGATGGGATTGAAGGCCGATAGATCCCCAGGGCCTGATGGACTGCATCCCAGAGTACTTAGGGAGGTGGCCTTGGAAATAGCGGATGCATTGACAGTCATTTTCCAACATTCCATTGACTCTGGATCAGTTCCTATCGAGTGGAGGGTAGCCAATGTAACCCCACTTTTTAAAAAAGGAGGGAGAGAGAAAGCAGGGAATTATAGACCGGTCAGCCTGACCTCAGTAGTGGGTAAAATGATGGAATCAATTATTAAGGATGTCATAGCAGCGCATTTGGAAAATGGTGACATGATAGGTCCAAGTCAGCATGGATTTGTAAAAGGGAGATCATGCTTGACAAATCTTCTGGAATTTTTTGAGGATGTTTCCAATAAAGTGGACAAAGGAGTACCAGTTGATGTGGTATATTTGGACTTTCAGAAGGCTTTCGACAAGGTCCCACACAGGAGATTAATGTGCAAAGTTAAAGCACATGGGATTGGGGGTAGTGTGCTGACGTGGATTGAGAACTGGTTGTCAGACAGGAAGCAAAGAGTAGGAGTAAATGGGTACTTTTCGGAATGGCAGGCAGTGACTAGTGGGGTACCGCAGGGTTCTGTGCTGGGGCCCCAGCTGTTTACATTATACATTAATGATTTAGACGAAGGGATTAAATGTAGTATCTCCAAATTTGCGGATGACACTAAGTTGGGTGGCAGTGTGAGCTGCGAGGAGGATGCTATGAGGCTACAGAGTGACTTGGATAGGTTAGGTGAGTGGGCAAATGCGTGGCAGATGAAGTATAATGTGGATAAATGTGAGGTTATCCACTTTGGTGGTAAAAACAGAGAGACAGACTATTATCTGAATGGTGACAGATTAGGAAAAGGGAAGGTGCAACGAGACCTGGGTGTCATGGTACATCAGTCATTGAAGGTTGGCATGCAGGTACAGCAGGCGGTTAAGAAAGCAAATGGCATGTTGGCCTTCATAGCGAGGGGATTTGAGTACAGGGGCAGGGAGGTGTTGCTACAGTTGTACAGGGCCTTGGTGAGGCCACACCTGGAGTATTGTGTACAGTTTTGGTCTCCTAACTTGAGGAAGGACATACTTGCTGTTGAGGGAGTGCAGCGAAGATTCACCAGACTGATTCCCGGGATGGTGGGACTGACCTATCAAGAAAGACTGAATCAACTGGGCTTGTATTCACTGGAGTTCAGAAGAGTGAGAGGGGACCTCATAGAAACGTTTAAAATTCTGACGGGTTTGGACAGGTTGGATGCAGGAAGAATGTTCCCAATGTTGGGGAAGTCCAGAACCAGGGGTCACAGTCTAAGGATAAGGGGTAAGCCATTTAGGACCGAGATAAAGAGAAACTTCTTCACCCAGAGAGTGGTGAACCTGTGGAATTCTCTACCACAGGAAGTAGTTGAGGCCAATTCACTAAATATATTCAAAAGGGAGTTAGATGAAGTCCTTAGTACTCGGGGGATCAAGGGGTATGGCGTGAAAGCAGGAAGTGGGTACTGAAGTTTCATGTTCAGCCATGAACTCGTTGAATGGCGGTGCAGGCTAGAAGGGCTGAATGGCCTGCTCCTGCACCTATTTTCTATGTTTCTATGTTTTTTTTTCCTGCGCTATCCATTGATTCCCTTAATATCCAAAAATCTCTCGAAACAGAGTTAACCTTTCAGGACGATGACCTTTCGTCAGAACTGGAAAAAGTTAGAGATATAACAGGTTTTAAGCAAGTGCAGAGGCAGGGAAAGAGGGGAGGGAAGGAAAGAAGAAAAGGGAAGGTCCGTGATAGGGCAGAAGGCAGGAGAGATTAAATAACAAAGGGTACGATTGTACAAAGCATAAGGGGATGGTAATGAGACAAGTAAAGAAACAAAAGATGATTCTGGAAGAGGTGTAAATGGGAATGGCGGAATCATCACCAGATGCCATCTGAAAAAATATGAACAGAGGTTATGGTCTGAAATTGTTGAACTCGATGTTGAGTCCGGAAGGCTGTAAAGTGTCTAAACGAAAGATGAGGTGCTGTTCCTCAATCTTGCGTTGAGCTTCATTGGAACAGTGCAGGAGGCCGAGGACGGAGAGGTCAGAGTGGGAATGGAGTGGGGATTTAAAGTGACAAGCGACCGGAAGCTCGGGGTCACGCTTACGGTCTGAACGGAGGTGTTCCGCAAAGCGGTCACCCAATGTAGAGAAGACCACATCGTGAGCAGTGAGTACAGTGTACTGAATTGCAAGAAGTACAAGTAAATCGCTGTTTCACCTGGAAGGAGTGTTTGGGGCCCTGGACAGTGGGAAGGGAGGGGGTAAAAGGGCAGGTGTTGCATCTCCTGCGCTTGCACAGGAAGGTGCCGTGGGAAGGGGAGGGGGTGCTGGGAGTGATTGAGGAGTGGACCGGGGTGTCACGGAGGGAGCGGTCCCTTCGGAATGCTGAGAGAGGAGGGGAAGATGTGATTGGTGGTGAGATCATGCTGGAGGTGGTGGAAATGGTGAGGGATGATCCGTTGAACGTGGAGGCTGGTGGGGTGAAAGGTGAGGACAAGGGGAAACCTGTCGTGGTTCTGGGAGGGAGGTGAAGGGGTGAGAGCAGAGGTGCGGGAAATAGAACGGACATGGTCAAGGGCCATGTTAACCACAGTGGAGGGGAATCCTCGGTTGAGATAAAAAAGGAGGACATAGCGGAAGCATGTGGATGGAAGGTGGCATAATTAGAACAGATGCGATGGAGACAGAGAAACTGGGAGAATGGAATGGAGGTCTTTACAGGAAGTGGGGTGGGAGGAAGTGTAGCCCAGGTGGCTGTGGGAGTCCGTGGGCGTTTAGTGGAGGTTTGTCGATAGCCTATCCCCAGAAATGGAGACAGAGAAATCGAGGAAGGAAAGGGAAGAGTCAGAGATGGACCATGTGAAGGTGAGGGAAGGGTGGAGATTGGAAGCAAAGTGAATGAAATTTTCTATGTCAGGGCGAGAGCAGGAAACGGCACCGATACAGTCATCAATGTACCGGGAAAAGAGGTGAGGGAGGGGACCCCATTCTCCCAGTTTCTCTGTCTCCATCGCATCTGTTCTAATTATGCCACCTTCCATCCACATGCTTCCGCTATGTCCTCCTTTTTTATCTCAACCGAGGATTCCCCTCCACTGTGGTTAACATGGCCCTTGACCATGTCCGTTCTATTTCCCGCACCTCTGCTCTCACCCCTTCCCCTCCCTCCCAGAACCACGACAGGTTTCCCCTTGTCCTCACCTTTCACCCCACCAGCCTCCACGTTCAACGGATCATCCCTCACCATTTCCACCACCTCCAGCATGATCCCACCAGCATGTTCCACAGATCGAGACAAACTGTTCCCATTGGTGGAAGGGTCAAGAACCAGAGGACACAGATTTAAGGTGATTGGCAAATGATCCAAAAGCGACATGAGAAAAATACTTTTTTACGCAGCGAGTGGTGAAGATCTGGAATGCACTGCCTGAAACGGTGGTGGACGCAGACTCAATTTTATCTTCCAAAAGGGAGTTGGATGAGTACCTGAAGAAAAATAATTTTCAGGGCTACGGGGAAAGGGTGGGGGAGTGGGACTAGCTGAGAGTCGGCATGGGCTCGATGGGCCGAATGGTCTTCTTCCCTGCTGTAACCATTCTATGATTCTCTTCTATGATCCTATAATTCTGCATATCCCAAGAAAAGACAGGCATAGCTAGAACCATGCAGGTTCCCATAGCAACACCTTTCATTTGGATTTTTGTACGGTAAGAGTACTCTGGAATATGGAGTGAAATGGAGTTAAGATACAGATCTGCCATGATCTAATTGGATGGTGGAACTGGCTAGAGGGGCTGAATGGTCTCCTCCTGTACCTATGTTTGTTTCAGTGACTTTCCCAGATAACATATTTTTCAATTATATTACCCTACTTCAAAAAGTTCCTCTGCATTACTTTCTTACTCAGAACTTAACTTATATCCTCTGGCATTTGAATCGTTCATCAGACTAAATAATTAGCCGAGATCATTTTTTTAGTTATCTTTCATAATCTTGAAGTCTTCCAATTTGCTCACTTCAAATTCTCCTCTTTTTCGAAATTGCATAGTCCTTCCATTGCATGCTTGCCATAACTCTTTCTTTGGAATAGAGGAGACTGAGGGGAGACCTTATTGAGGTGTATAAAATTATGAGGGGCCATGGATAGAGTGGATAGGAAGGACCTGTTTCCCTCAGCAGAGGGGTCAACAATCAGGGGGCATAGATTTAAAGCAATTCGGAGAAGGTTTAGAGAGGATTTGAGGGGAAATTTCTTCACCCAGAGGGTGGTGGGGATCTGGAACTCACTGCCTGAAAGGGTGTAGAGGCAGAAACCCTAACCACATTTAATAAGTACTTGGATGTGCACTTGAAGTGCTGTAGCCTACAGGGCTACGGACCAAGAGCTGGAAAGTGGGATTAGGCTGGGTAGCTCTTTGTCGGCTGGCACAGATGGGCTGAAATGGCCTCCTTCCCTGCTGTAAATTTCTATGATTTCTATGATTAAGGACAGGCAATAAATCCCAGCCTTGCCAACGACGCCCATATACCAGGAATGAATTAAAAAAGTGAAATAATAAAAAGTCACTGGCAGATGTCCTTCCTGTGGAGCAGCCTTCAAGTGAGGTGAGTGCCTGTGATCTTGCACAAATCCTGGATGTTTTCTATGTGTGTAATGTATTTGCTTCATGGGTTCTTTGCTAAAGAATTCATAGCAACACATTGCTATTAAGAACTAGTTCGAGAAATACCACCAATGATGTCTCCACAAGAACCTGCAAATCCCCTGGGAGGACAGACGCACCAACATCAGTGTTCTCGATCAGGCCCACATCCCCAGCATCGAAGCACTGACCACACTCGACCAGCTCCGTTGGGCGGGCCACATTGTCCGCATGCCCGACACAAGACTCACAAAGCAAATGCTCTACTCGGAACTCCTACACGGCAGGCGATCCCCAGGTGGGCAGAGGAAACATTTCAAGGACATCCTCAAAGCCTCCCTGATAAAGTGCAACATCCCCACCGACACCTGGGAGTCCCTGGCCAAAGACTGCCCTAAGTGGAGAAAGAGCATCCGGGAGGGCACTGAGCACCTCGAGTCTCGTCGCCGAGAGCATGCAGAAACCAAGCGCAGGAAGCGGAAGGAGTGTGCGGCAAACCTGTCCCATCCACCCTTTCCTTCAATCACTGTCTGTCCCACCTGTGACAGAGACTGTAATTCCCGTATTGGACTGTTCAGTCACCTGAGAACTCACTTTTGGAGTGGAAGAAAGTCTTCCTCGATTTCGAGGGACTGCCTATGATGATGATGATGATGATGATGATGGTTTATTAGCAAAGGTTTATCAATCACGCTACATGTTTCCAGTTCATCCACCAGGCTCACAACCACCTGCCTCATCGTGGATCCTCCGAACCCAACTGGCTGGGGTTTTATTGAGTCGTGTGAACATCACGTGACTGGCTAAGCCACTCACAGTGCAACAGCTCTACCAACTTGTGAGCATACTCACAGGAGCCTACATTACAATGTGCATGAGGGCTGTGCTACAAGTAGAGTCGTCAACGTAACCGTCACCAGATTGACGCTTGTTGTCTTCCTTCAGCGAAATGATGAGATCTTCAGACTCTGATTTCAGATGAAGAGTAGCCATCAGTGAAGATTGACTCAAAGGGCAGGGTGTTTTGTCAAATTTCCTCAGGGCTTCTGACGTCGCGCCGCTGTAACTTTGGCGGCGTACACGTACGCGGTATTTCCCGCTGAAATGACGGCAGTGCAGCACGAGAATCCCTGAGGAAATTTGCCCTTCACCGTTCAATGATTTGTGAATGGTGCCTATTTAGCTTTGGTCCCGATTTTAACTGCTTCCCACCTGGTGAGAACTTGGGGGGGTGGGGGTTCACCTGAGGAAGTGAGTGATCGAAGATCAGGATCTCAAACCCGGCACCGAGCTCATGATCTACAGAGCAGTAGTGATTCCCGCTTTCCTATATGCTTCAGAGACTTGAACTATGTACAGTGTGCCTTGGACCATATACAGTAGACACTTCAAAGCACTGGATAAGCACCACCAACGCTGCCTCCGCAAAATCTTGCAAATCCATTGGCAGGATAGGCCCAACAACATCAGTGTTCTTGCTCAGGCCAACATTCCCAGCATCGAAGCACTGACCACGCTCGACCAGCTCCGTTGGATGGGCTACATTGCCCGCATGCCCAACACTAGATTCCTGAAACAAGCACTCTACTCCAAGCTCGAACGTGGCAGGCGAGCCCCAATAGGGCAGAGAAAACGCTTCAAGGACACCCTCAAATCCTCCTTGAAAAAATGTAACATCCCCACCGACACCTGGGAACCCCTGGCCCAAAACTACTCAAAGTGGAGGAGGAGCATCCGAGAAGGTACTGAACACCTCGGGTCTCTTCGTCGGGAGCACGTGGAAGCCAAGTACAAACAGCGGAAGGAGCGCACGACAATCCAAGCACCCCCACCCACCCGTCCCTCCAACCACCGTCTGCCCCACCTGTGACAGAGACTGTAGATCCCGCATTGGTCTCATCAGTCACCTGAGAACTCTGCCTAAGAAGAGAAGGGAGAGGGTGTCAGTTAGAATAAGGCCAGTTACTTACTTCCACTGATGGCGCCGCCTTCCGGCCATGGATCGACCTTAACCTGCTCTTTTGAGCAGGCGAAAGGGACACCCGCAGGAAGGAAGAGGGGTCCTTCTTTAAATATGCAGATCGGGTCACGGTGACATCATCATTTTAGGTGGAGGCCTGAGTGAAGAGCAGTGTCTGGAGGTGAGCCAGTCACTGCACAATACCCAGCCTCTGGCTTGCTCTCGTAGCCACGGCACTTATGTGGCTGGTCCAGATGAATTTCTGTTCAATGCTGCTCCCCATCATCATAGGCAGTCCCTCGGAATCGAGGAGGACTTGCTTCCACTCTTAAAATGAGGTCTTGGGTGACTGAACAGTCGAATACCAGAGCCACAGTTCCTGTCACAAATGGGACAGACAGTCGTTGAAGGAAAGGGTGGGTGGGGAGTCTGGTTTGCTGCACGCTCCTTCCGCTGCCTGCGCTTGTTTTCTGCATGTTCTCGGCGACGAGACTCGAGGTGCTCAGCGCCCTCCCAGATGCTCTTCCTTCACTTAGGGCGGTCTTTAGCCAGGAACTCCCAGGTGTCAGTGGGGATGTTGCACTTTATGAAGAAGGTTTCCTCTGCCCACCTTTGGCTCATTTGTCGTGCAGGAGCTCCGAGTAGAGCGCTTGCTTTGGGAGTCTCGTGACTGGCATGCGAACAATGTGGCCTGCTCAGCGGAGCTGATCGTGTGTGATCAGTACTTCGATGCTGGGGGTGTTGGCCTGATCAAGGACTCTAATGTTGGTGTGTCTGTCCTCCCAGGGGATTTACAGGATCTTGCGGAGACATCGTTGGTGGTATTTCTCCAGCGACTTGAGGTGTCTACTTGTTGATGGTGGGGGATTTGGCGATGGTAATGCAATTGAATGTTAAGGGGAGGTGGTTAGACTCTCCCTTGTTGGAGATAGTCATTGGCCTGGCACTTGCCTGGCGCGAATGATACTTGGCTCTTATCAGCCCAAGCCTGAATCTCGTCCAGGTCTTGCTGCATGCGGGCACGGACTGCTTCATTATCTGAGGGTTTGAGAATGGAATCCGCAGGGATCAGTGCAGGGTTCTTAATTATTTACAATCTAAATTAATGACTTGCTAAGGCCACACCTGGAGTACTGTGCACAGTTTTGGTCTCGGTATTTAAAGAAGGATATACTTGCGTTGGAGGCAGTTCAGAGAAGGTTCACTGGGTTGATTCCGGGGATGAGGGGGTTGACTTATGACGATAGGTTGAGTAGGTTGGGCCTATACACAGTGGAGTTCAGAAGAATGAGAGGTGATCTTATCGAAACATACAAGGTGATGAGGGGACTCGACAAGGTGGATGCAGAGAGAATATTTCCACTAATAGGGGAAACTAAAACTCGGGGACATAGTCTCATTTAAAACTGAGATGAGGAGAAATTTATTCTCTCAGAGGGTTGTAAATCTATGGAATTCTCTGCCCTAGAGAGCTGTGGAGGCTGGGTCATTGAATATATTTAAGGCAGAGATAGACAGATTTTTGAACAATAAGGGAGTAAAGGGTTATGGGGAGCAGGCAGGGAAGTGGAGCTGAGTCCATGATCAGATCAACCATGATCTTATTGAATGCCAGAGCAGGCTCGAGGGGCCAAATGGCCGACTCCTGCTCCTATTTCTTATGTTCTTATGTTCTTATGAACTGAACACTGTGTAATCATCAGCGAACATCCCCACTTTTGACCTTATGATGGAGGGAAGGTCATTGATGAAGCAGCTGAAGATGGTTGGGCCTAGGACACTGCCCCGAGGAACTCCAGCAGCGATGTCCTGGAGTGAGATGATTGCCCTCCAACAACCACAACCATCTTCCTTTGTGCTAGGTAGGACTCCAGTCATTGGAGAGTTTTCCCCCTGATTCCCATTGACATCGATTTTATTAGGGCTCCTTGATGCCACACTGGGTCAAATGCTGCCTTGATATCAAGAGCAGTGATTCTCACCTCACCTCTGGAATTCAGCTCTTTTGTCCATGTTTGGACCAAGGCTATAATGAGGTCAAGAGTCGAGTGCTCCTTGTGGAACCCAAACTGAGCATCAGTGAGCAGGTTATTGTTGAGTAAGTGCGGCATGCCAGCACTGTTGATAAATCCTTGCATCAATTTGCTGATGATCCAGAGCAGGGTGATCGGACACAAATTGACCGGGCTAAATTGGTTAGGCTCTTTGTGGACAGGACATACATGGGCAATTTTCCACAAGCCTCACTATGTGTTACCCATTATGTAACACACTCCTCACTACAACAACAACCTACATTTATACAGCGCCTTTAAACGTCCCAAGGCGCTCCACGCGAGTACTTATCAGACAGTGTTTTAGCTGCAGTTGTTTAAAAATGATTTCGAGGAAAGACTTGCAGACGCTGCCAAATTGGGAGCAGAGGCAAGTGATGAACACCAATGTGCACAAATTCAAAAGAATCTTGACAAATTCAATCAGTGGGCAGAGAAATTGCAGATGTAATTTAATATAGGGAAATGTTAGGAGATGAGATTTGTCAGAGGGAAGATTGAAGTGGATTGTGTGCTAAATGGGAATGCACTTGAGATATCGGAGCAGGAGAGATCACTCTGGACCATCGCCCGACTTTGTCTCTGCCTCAGCTCACTCGCTGTTGAAACCCTCATCCATGCCTTTGTTACATCTAGACTTGACTATTCCAATGCACTCCTGACTTTCTACTTGCCGTAAACTTGAAGTCATCCAAATCTCTGCTGCCCATGTCCTAATTCGCATGAAGTCCCGTTCACCCATCACCCCTATTCTTGCTGACCTACATCGGTTCCCAGTTAGGTAACACCTCGATTTCAAACTTCTCACCTTCATTTTCATCTCCATCCGTGGCCTCACCCCTCCCTATCTCTGTAAACTCCTCCAGTCCCACAACCCCTCGAGATATCTGCACTCCTTCCAATTCTGGCCTCTTGCGCATCCCTGATTATAATTGCTCCACCATCGGCGGCCGTGCCTTCAGCTGACGAGGCCCTCGGTTCTGGAACTCCCTCCCTAAACCTCTCCGCCTCTCTCCCCTCCTTTAAGATGCTCCTTAAAATCTACCTCATTGACCAAGCTTTTGGCCATCTAAACTAATACCTCCCTCCTTATGTGGCTCGGTGTCAAATTTTGTTTTATAACGCTCCTGTGTAGCGCCTCAGGAGGTTTTATTATGTTAAAGGCGCTAGATAAATACAGGTTGTTTTTGTTGTTTAGTGGACAGGTCAGTAAAACCATGCTTTCAAGGCTGTTAAAAATAATCAAACACATGGTTCGAATGCATATCATCATCATCATAGGCAGTCCCTCGAAATCGAGGAAGACCTGCTTTCACTCTAAAAGTGAGTTCTCAGGTGGCTGAACAGTCCAATACGGGAATTACAGTCTCTGTCACAGGTGGAGCAGACAGTGGTTGGAGGAAAGGGTGGGTGGGGAGTCTGGCTTGCCGCATGCTCTTTCCGCTGCCTGCGCTTGATTTCTACATGCTCTCGGCAACGAGACTCAAGGTGCTCAGCGCCCTCCCGGATGCTCTTCCTCCACTTAGGGCGGTCTTTGGCCAGGGACTCCCAAGTGCCGGTGGGGATGTTGCACTTTATTAGGGAGGCTTTGAGGGTGTCCTTGTAAAGTTTCCTCTGCCCACCTGGGGCTCGCTTGCCGTGTAGAAGTTCCAAGTAGAGCGCTTGCTTTGGGAGTCTCGTGTCAGGCATGCGAACAATATGACCCGCCCAACGGAGCTGGTCGAGTGTGGTCAGTGCTTCGATGCTGGGGATGTTGGCCTGATCGAGAACACTGACAATATTATAGCAAGGGGTATAACATATAAATCCAGAGAGGTCATTTTAAAACTATATTTGGCCTTGGTGAGACCACATCTGGAGTACTGCATGCAGCTTTGGTCCCCCTATTTCAAGAAGGATATTTAGTTATTGCAGGAGGCACGCAGAATTTAAGGGAATGTCATGTGAGGAATTATTGACCACCTGGGTCATTTGTCTCCTGAAAAGAGAGGAATGAGAGGGGACATGCTAGAACGGGAAGTGAATCGTTGGAATTCTCTATCCTGGGGAGAGCTGTGGTGGCTCAGTTGTTGAGTATATTCAACACAGAGATCTATAAATTTTTGGAAATTTTGGGGAATCAAGGGATATGGGAAGGCAGAGTGGAGGTAGAAGATCAGCCATGATCTTACTGAATGGCGGAGCAGACTCCAGGGATCGAATGGACTACTCCTGCTCCTATCTCTTATGTTCTTAAGTTTTTAAATTGTGAAAGGTTTGGACCAATTGGATCCAAGTTAAGCTTTTGTGCCGTGCATAGAATTGAAGCACAAGGGGTCATTTTAAACAAATTAGGTCAACAAAAGATCATTGGAACTGCAGCAGGAACAGATTTGCTAAAAGCGTGGTAAGTGTGTGGAAGTGCATCCGGGAGGGCGCTGAGCACCTCGAGTCTCGTCGCCGAGAGCATGCAGAAAGCAAGCGCAGGCAGCGGAGGGAGCGTGCGGCAAACCAGACTCCCCACCCACCCTTTCCTTCAACCACTGTCTGCCCCACCAGTGACGGAGACTGTAATTCCTGTATTGGACTGTACAGTCACCTGAGAACTCACTTTTAGAGTGGAAGCAAGTCTTCCTCGATTCCGAGGGACTGCCTATGATGATGATGAAGTGCGTGGGGAAAGAAATCTCAAGAGTTGCAAGAAGGAACGAGGCAGGTTCTTGTCAGCAAATGGGATTCAAAGTTATTAGAAATGCACCAGGAGAGTACTGTGGACTGATGAATTGATACTAAATGCTTCCAGCATGTCGCTAGGGAGCTTGTTCCATAGATTGACCATCTCGCTCATTGAAATATTGTTTCCACAGATTAGCTTAGAATCTACCCTCTTCAATCGCAGGCTGTGTCCTCTGATTCTCAGGAGGAGAGAACATAAATTTTAAAGGCTACATATCGTGGCACCACAGGTCCAGAGCAGAATGGTGATGATTAAGTAATTCCCCCGTCATGACCTGGATTAATTTTATGCAAATAATTTGTGTTGTGCAACTATCCACCACTTCACCACAATTTGCTGGAGAAATCATCCTGCTTTAGAGTCTCCCTGAGAGGGCTAGACTTTCCTCTTCATTTCTGGTGGTTTTCTCGGCGGTACAGCTCTTGTTTCGGCAGAAACCCACCCGGCGAAAGTTTGCCGCTTCATTTTTTAAAGAGTCAGGCCGACATTTTCAAAATACCGCTGGGGAGCAGACTGCCCGCATGCACTGCCGAGGAAACCGCCACCATTCAAGTTTTGCCTCAACGGGGACCCGTACGTAAGATCGGAAAAAACGGCCACGAAAAGCTGCCGGGAAAAAAAACGACCACCGCACGTTAAAAAAAATCCAATGCCCAGGCACCTTCTACCCTTCAATATGTAGTTCGGGATCTGGAATATCAGCTCCCTCATTGAAACATCTGTGAACTCGTCCCTTTTTGGTGTGGGAGCAAGTCATCCTCGATACGAGGGACTGCCTCAGAAGCAGAGAAGATGAGTACCCTGCAAAGAAAGACAAGTTAAAGGTTTTTTTTACAATTATCTTAAAATTCTTTCACGACGATTAAGTTAAAAAGGGTCTTGAGAATGTTTTCTAAATTTTAATTTTTTTGTTTCATTGAAAAAATTTTTTTTGACTTTTCCCCCCTCCCTAGGCCCAACCGCAGCCTCGGTCTAAATTTTAAATACTTACCGGCCATTCTGTAAGAACCGCCCGTTTTGCCAAGTTTCGCTTTTAACCGCTGAGAAACCACCAAGAATCCATGTATAAGATTCCATTTATTCGCTGGCCAGTACTTTTTCCCCCTTTTTTAATGGAATTTTTCACTGGCATTATTTGAAGAATCTTAGTTGTCTTTTTGGGCAACAATCCGGCAGTCCAAGGAAAGTCTAGCCCATAGAATGGTTACAGCACAGAAGGAGGCCATTCGGCCCGTCGAGCCCGTGCCGGCTCTCGGCAAGAGCTCCTCAGCCAGTCCCACTCCCTCCGCCCTTTCCCCGTAGCCCTGCAAATTTTTTTCCTTCAGGTCCTTATCCAATTCACTTTTGAAAGCTGCGATTGAGTCTGCCTCCACCAGCCTTTCAGGCCGTGCATTCCAGATCCTAACCACTCGCTGCGTAAACCAGTTTTCCCTCATGTCGCCTTTGGTTCTTCTGCCCATCACCTTAAATCTGTGACCTCTGGTTCTTGACCCTTCCGCCAATGGGAACAGTTTCTCTTCATCTACTCTGTCCAGTCCCCTCATGATTTTGAACACCTTGATCAAATCTCCTCTCAACCTTCTCTGCTCCGAGGAGAACAACCCCAGCTTCTCCAGTCTTTCCACGTAACTGAACTCCCTCATCCCTGGAACCGTTCTCGTAAATCTTTTCTGCACCCTCTCTGAGGCTGAAATGTATGCACTTGCGAGTATGCTCACAGGTTTGTAGAGCTGTTGAGGTGTCAGTTGTGGCTCAGTGGGTGGCACTCTCGCCTCTGAGTCAGATGGTTGTTGGTTCAAGTCCCACTCCAGAAACTTTGAGCAACTAGTTACAGCTAGTCTGGCACCCTTTATCTGTCAGAGAGAGTGAGGGAAAGAAAGACTTGCATTTACTTAACGCCTAAGAAGGGAGCAGGCAGGTCGGAAGGCCTCCTCGTAGGACTGTTCCTGGGCCTGGCCAAGGTGGCCATCACCCGTTCCAGGCAGCGGGCAATCAAGGGGGTCGTTGAGCCCAACTGCCTGCCTCTCTTCCGTGGTTGCGTTCACACCAGGGTGTCCGTGGAGATGAAGCACACAGTATTCACCGGCACGCTTGTGGCCTTCCGCAAGAGGTGGCTGCCAGATGGACTGGAGTGCATCATCACCCCCGGCAACCAAATTTTAAAAGGGGGCACTTGATTTTACGTTTTACCCCCAAAAAATAGTTGTAGAGCTGTTGAATTGAGAGTCGGTTAGCCAGTCACGAGATGTTCACAAGACTCAATAAAACCCCAGCCAGTTGGGTTCAGGGGATCCACGACGAGGCAGCTGGTTGTGAGCCTGGTGAATGAACCAGTAATGTGTAGTGTGATTGTTAAACCTTTTGCTAATAAACCAACTAGTTCTTAATAGCAAAGTGTTGCTATGAATTCTTGAGCAAAGAACCCATGAAGCAAATACATTACAAAGGCCGTCACACCTTCCCAAAGTGCGGTGCCCAGAATTGGACACAATACTCCAGTAGCAGCCGAACCAGTGTTTTACTCAGGAGACTGTCTGCTGTAGTTTCGGGCAGGAGTTCGGAGACTCTCAAGTTCCGTCCCTGCCTCCAACTCATTGGCTGACACAATGATGTCAATCTTCAGTGAGAAGAAAATTTTAAACAGATCTTAGATCTTCTGTCAAATGATAACTGTGTGTGATAATCTACCAAGTAAGGTAATGGAGTCAAAAACATTAGAGGGGGGGGGTTCAAAATGCAGTTGGACGCCAGGCTGGGTCAGTTACGTACCAGGAGTGATAGACTTGCATTGGAGGCAGTTCAGAGAAAGTTCACGAGGTTGATTCCTGAGATGAAGGCGTTGACTTATGAAGAAAGGTTGAGCAGGTTGGGCCTGTACTCATTGGAGTTTAGAAGAATGAGAGGTGATCTTATTAAAACATATAAGATTCTGAGGGGGCTTGACAGGGTAGATGCAGAGAGGATGTTTCTCCTCGTGGGGGAATCTAGAACTAGGGGGCAGAGTTTCAGAATAAGGAGTCGTCCATTTAAAACGGAGATGAGGGGGAAATGCTTCTCTCAGAGGATCTTTGGAATTCTCTACCCCAGAGAACTTCGAGGCTGGGCCATTGAATATATTTAATGTGGAGATAAACAGATTTTTGAATGTTAAGGGAGTCAAGGGTTATGGGCCGGGCAGGGAAGTGGAGTTGAGTCAATTGAAATGTTCCAAATCTGAGACTTTCTAACCAATGGTCATTGAGCTGAAACATTAACTCTGTTTCTCTCTCCACAGATGCTGCCTCACCTGCTGAGTGTCCTCAGCATTTTCTGTTTTTAATTCCAGTATCCGCAGTATTCTGATTTTGTCGATAGATTTTTTGTTGGGTAAGGGTGTCAAGGGATACGGAGCAGAGGCGGATGAGTGGAATTGAGGTACAAATCCTTCTTGATTGAACGGAAGGGCAGAACAGGCTCGAGGGGCAGAATGGCCTATTGTATTCCTATGTGTATATGTTTCAGAAAATAACCACACACGTGGGGAAGTGACGCTACCTTTTAAACCACATTTTCTTGTTGTACAGAACATGATACTGTTTAATATTCACATTTAAAAGCGTGGCAAGCATTTGCTTTGTACAAAGATCAGGACACCACAGGCAGGAATCCAGAGACAGACGTCAAAGACAAGAAGCCCCAGACAGATAGACAGTATTTGCAACTCCACAGAGTGTGGCAGCCTCAGTCCAGGAGACTATTGTTTTACTGTTCAGACCTCCGAAGTACTGATACCCTCACCCTTTTTGCAGCTTCCAATATAGACTCCCATGTTCACACACACACACACACACACACACACACACACACACACAGATGTACACATGAGTGCACATACACGCACGCACATACTTGTACGTACACTCACACACACACGCACGCCATAACTGGAGGATTTTAGCTATGAGGAAAGGCTGGGGTTGCTTTCTTTGGAACAGAGGAGGCTGAGGGGAGACTTAATTGAGGTGTATAAAATTATGAGGGGCTTAGATAGAGCGGATAGGAAGGGCGTATTTTCCCTTAGCAGAAGGGTCAACAACCAGGGGGCATAGATTTAAAGTAATTTGTGGAAGGATCAGAGGGGCTTTGCGGAGAACTTCTTTCACCCAGAGGGTGGTGGGGGTCTGGAACTCACTGCCTGAAAGGGTGGTAGAGGCAGAAACCCTCCTCACATTTAAAAAGTACTTGGGTATGCACTAGAAGTGTTGCGACCTTTAGGGCTACGGACCAAGAGCTGGATAGTGGGATTAGGCTGGGACGCTCTTTTTCGACTGGCACGGACACGATGGGTCGAATGGCCTCCTTCCATGCCGTAAATTTCTATGATTCTACTCGCACACTTGCACGTACGCTCGCACACATGCGCGCACGCTCACACTCACACATACTCGCGAGCACGCACTCACATGTACACTTGCACGTACGCTCGCACACACGCGCGCACGCTCACACTCACACATACTCGCGAGCACGCACTCACATGCACACTTGCACGTACGCTCGCACACACGCGCGCACGCTCACACTCACACATACTCGCGAGCACGCACTCACATGTACACTTGCACGTACGCTCGCACACACGCGCGCATGCTCACACTCACACATACTCGCGAGCACGCACTCACATGCACACGCACATATTTTATATCCTGTCGCATCTGCCAGTATTTTCTTTTCTGAGTGCAGAATAATGTAAAGCAGAATTGGAGAAATGTACAGAGCCACATAACATTTACAGTTCACAGTATTTGAATAAATTATAAAAAAAACACATTGCAAAGTCTTTGAAATCGCCTTTTTTCCCCTTTCAAGATGATCCTTCACTCTCAAAATGTCCCATCCTCTCTTTATTTTTTGTTCATTTTTTTTTTTACATTCTTGCTTTCTGTCCTTTCGAGTCTTCGAATGAGCAGCCTGTTGTGGACCCAGAGATTTCTTTCCAAAATATATATAAGAATAATTCACATTAAATATGACAAAAATAAAAAATAAATTAAATTAACCATTTCGGTACAATATAATCTTCAAGTGCCGAGTGAGTCCGGTGCTGCCTCTTTTAATATTTTTTGTTTGTTCAGTTTTTATTTTGTAGAAGTCTTTTATCTCCTCCCCTTGCTAAATTAAGAAATGTATCTCAGTACTTCTTTCTGGATGGAGACCAGAGCGGGGTGAGGAGTGAGTGGGAGGGGAGGAGACAAACAAGGCAGGCACTGGGACCCAGCATCGCAGGAGGAGTGCAACTTTTCGAGACCAAAAGAAAAAGTTTACGTTGGAAAGTTGCGCCAGGTTTGCGCCCGGCTCACAACGCCGAGGCGATTTTCACCTCCTTCCGAGTCACTTCGTCTTCCGAGCAGGAGCTGTTGGAGGTGTAGCCGAGCTCCGTGCTGCGCTGGAGGAACTTTGTGGTGTGGTTGCTGAAGTCCACGCTCTCCGGCTCCGACCTGCTCTCGCCCCCGCCCGCTTTGTCCGAGTACTTCCCGGCTCGCTGCTTCTCGGCCTCCTGCGCCGCCTGCTCCTTGGCTTTCCGACTCCGCTTCCACTTCATCCTTCGGTTCTGGAACCAAATCTTCACCTGAGGGAGATTTGCACAAACAAAAAGTAGTCGTACGAGCTGGTGACACTAAAAAGGCAGACTTGCGTTTCTATAGAAGCGTAGAATTATACAGCACAGAAGGAGGCCATTTGGCCCATCATGCCTATGCAGGCTCTTTGAAAGAGCTGTCCAACTGCTCCCTTCTCTTTCCCCATAGCCCGGCAGATTTTTCCTCTTCAGGTATTTATGCAATTCTCTTGTGAAAGTAAGACAAAGGTCCTCCACCAGCCTGTCCTCGCTGCACAGCACTGCCCCCCAGTCATCAAGATCCACACGTGGCCCTGGACAACGTGGATCATTTCCCATACCTCGGGAGCCTCTTATCAACAAGAGCAGACATTGATGATAAGATTCAATGCCCCCTCCAGTGCACCAGTGCAACCTTCGGCTGCCTGAGGAAAAGAGTGCTCGAAGACCAGGCCCTCAAATCTGCCACCAAGCTCATGGTCTAAATGGCTGCAGTAATAGCTGCCCTCCTGTATGGCTCAGAGACATTGACCATGTTGAAAGTACAGTACAGGTTGAACCTCTTTTATTCGGAACCCTTGGGACCTGGCCTGTTCCGGATAAGGGATTTTTCTGGACGAGGGGTGGTACTGAGCAAGGGGATATCGGGGCTGGCTGGCTTGGGGCTGGGAGTGTGGCAGAGAGGTCTTGGGGGGGCAAAGTGGATCGTGGGGTCAGGCCAGCGATAGCGGGAGTCGGCAGCGAAGAAGGACTTCAATTTGATCATGACAGATTTCTGCGCATGCACCATCTGGTGGCCGGGGATGATTCTGGATGAAGAGTGGTTCCGGAAAAGGGAGTTCTGGATAAGGGAGGTTCAGTCTGTATATACTTTCCATTTTTTTAATAAAAAGATGGGATCTTCGTCAATTTTTTAATATATTTTTTAATTTACTTCACTTACATTCTTTTTACAGAAAGATAATTTGCTCTTCAATAATTGTACTCATTTTAGAGAAGGAAAGAAAACAAAGACATGCATTTCTATAGCGCCTTTCACCACCACCGGACGTCTCAAAGTGCTTTGCAGCCAATGAAGTACTTTTAAGTGAAGTCAATGTTGTAATGTAGGAAACGCGGCAGCCAGTTTGCGCACAGCAAGCTCCCACAAACAGTAATGTGATAATGACCAGATAAACTGTTTTCGTGATGTTGATTGAGGGATAAATATTGGCCCAGGCCACTGGGGAGAACTTTGTAATAGTGGCGTGGGATCTTTTACGTCCACCTGAGAGGGCAGACAAGGCCTCGGTTTAACGTCTCATCCGCAAGGTGGCACCTCCGACAGTGCAGCACTCCCTCAGTATTGCACTGGGAGCATCAGCCTAGATTCAGATCAGCCATGATCTTATTGAGTGGCGGAGCAGGCTCGAGGGGCCAAATGGCCTACTCCTGCTCCTATTTCTTACGTTCTTATGCTCTTACGTTCTGGTTATTATCACATTGCTGTTTGTGGGAGCTTGCTGTGCACAAATTGGCTGCTGTGTTTCCTACATGAGAACAGTGACTACGCTTCAGAAGAGCTTCATTGGCTGTAAAGTACTTTGGGATGTCTTGATGTCGTGAAAGGCGCTATATAAATTCAAGTTCTTCTTTTGACACATTAACAAAAGTGCAATCACCATGAATGAGCTGGAGGTGGTAGAGGAAGCCTCAAGGACAGTGCCAGGATTTGGAGAATGATAGAAACATTTGAGGATGTGACCCTTGGCTCCTATCCTGTCTCCTGACTGTTTTATTTTGGATTTGTGGCAAACCAACTTGGGTCCCAGAAAACAGCTTGCAATCTTTCACCTCATTGGCAATATAAACCAAATGGTACAATTTTTAAAGTGTGCAGGAACAGAGAGACTTGGGGTGTATATACACAAATCTTTGAAGGTGGAAGTACAAGTTGAGAAGGCTTTTAAAAAAGAATATAAGGTTCCTAAGGGGCCAATTTTTGGCGCCGTTGTAGAGGTACATCCAATTTTTTGGCGACTGCGCCAAAAAAAAAGTTCCAAGTTTCGCCGGAATAAACTTTGAATTTGGAGCTGCGCAGATTGTCCTTAAGTTCTGTGGGTGGAGCTTAAGGTCTGCGGCAAAAACTGAGGTTGCCAGGGTAACGAGGGACGCACTGAAGTGCTGAGGCTACAAAGCGAAGCAAATGCCGCTCCTATCTCGGCCTGAAAGGCCCCCCCGCCCGCTGCCGGTGCTGCTCCTATCACGGGCCGAAAGGCCCCCCCCCACCCCCCCTCCGCCCTCGGTGCCATGTCTTCAGCTCCGCTAAAACAATGGCGCCTTCTCTGGGCCAACTTTCTTAAGTGTAAGTAAGGCTTTTCAGAACGGTGCACTGCGCCATTTTTGGAAAATATCCTACTGGCCCAAACTCGTTTAAATGGACAGAAACGGTGCACCCAGCAGGTTCCACCCCCAGTGACGTCAAAAAATCGGGGGCTAAAAAAATGGGGCGTAAGTAGTTTAGGACGGCACAGAAACTTTGGCGAAACTTGCAGATTTGCTCAAAAAAAAACAGCGTAGGCCAAAAAAAGGCACAGAATTCAGCCCATAATCTTTATTCACAGAGGCATAGAGGCAAGGAAATTATGCTAAACCTTTGTTAATCACTGGTTAGAACCCAGCTGGAGTATTGCAACTAATTCTCGGCACAAATTTCTAATTTATCTTTTTACCTACAAATAAAACAAGCTAGCAGAATAAACATTTTAATACAGATGGGTGTATTTTTTTAAAAATTCGGATTATTGTACCAAGAGCTGGCATGTGTTGCTAGTCTTGGCTACAAATGTAAAATAAAATACTTTTGCAATAAAATAAATAATTCTGGGCACTGCATCTTAGGAAGGATGTCAAGGCCCTGTGGAGGGTGCAGAGGAGATTTATTGCAAAGGGGATGGAGTATAAAAACAGGGAAGTCTTCCTACAGTTATACAGGATATTGGTGAGGCCACACCTGGAGTACTGCGTGCAGTTTTGGTTTCCATATTTACGAAAGGATATACTTGCTTTGGAGGCAGTTCAGAGAAGGTTCACTCGGTTGATTCCGGAGATGAGGGGGTTGACTTATGAAGAAAGGTTGAAGAGGTTGGGCCTCTACTCATTGGAATTCAGAAGAATGAGAGGTGATCTTATCGAAACGTAGTGGTGCAGCAGGGAGGGATTCAAATTCCTGGGGCATTGGAACCGGTTCTGGGGGAGGTGGGACCAGTACAAACCGGACGGTCTGCACCTGGGCAGGACCGGAACCAATGTCCTAGGGGGAGTGTTTGCTAGTGCTGTTGGGGAGGAGTTTAACTAATATGGCAGGGGGATGGGAACCAATGCAGGGAGACAGAGGGAAACAAAAAGGAGGCAAAAGCAAAAGACAGAAAGGAGATGAGGAAAAGTGGAGGGCAGAGAAACCCAAGGCAAAGAACAAAAAGGGCCACTGTACAGCAAAATTCTAAAAGGACAAAGGGTGTTAAAAAAACAAGCCTGAAGGCTTTGTGTCTTAATGCAAGGAGTATGCGCAATAAGGTGGATGAATTAACTGTGCAAATAGATGTTAATAAATATGATGTGATTGGGATTACGGAGACGTGGCTCCAGGATGATCAGGGCTGGGAACTCAACATCCAGGGGTATTCAACATTCAGGAAAGATAGAATAAAAGGAAAAGGAGGTGGGGTAGCATTGCTGGTTAAGGAGCAAATTAAGGCAATAGTTCGGAAGGACATTAGCTTGGATGATGTGGAATCTATCTGGGTAGAGCTGCAGAATACCAAAGGGCAAAAAACGTTAGTGGGAGTTGTGTACAGACCTCCAAACAGTAGTAGTGATGTTGGGGAGGGCATCAAACATGAAATTAGGGGTGCGTGCAATAAAGGTGCAGCAGTTATAATGGGTGACTTTAATATGCACATAGATTGGGTTAACCAAACTGGAAGCAATACGGTGGAGGAGGATTTCCTGGAGTGCATAAGGGATGGTTTTTTAGACCAATATGTCAAGGAACCAACTAGGGGGGAGGCCATCTTAGACTGGGTGTTGTGTAATGAGAGAGGATTAATTAGCAATCACATTGTGCGAGGCCCCTTGGGGAAGAGTGACCATAATATGGTGGAATTCTGCATTAGGATGGAGAATGAAACAGTTAATTCAGAGACCATGGTCCAGAACTTAAAGAAGGCTAACTTTGAAGGTATGAGGAGTGAATTGGCTAGGATAGATTGGCGAATGATACTAAAGGGGTTGACTGTGGATGGGCAATGGCAAATATTTAGAGACCGCATGAATGAACGACAACAATTGTACATTCCTGTCTGGCATAAAAATAAAAAAGGGAAGGTGGCTCAACCGTGGCTATCAAGCGAAATCAGGGATAGCATTAAAGCCAAGGAAGTGGCATACAAATTGGCCAGAAATAGCAGCGAACCCGGGGACTGGGAGAAATTTAGAACTCAGCAGAGGAGGACAAAGGGTTTGATTAGGGCAGGGAAAATGGAGTACGAGAAGAAGCTTGCAGGGAACATTAAGAAGGATTGCAAAAGTTTCTATAGATATGTAAAGAGAAAAAGGTTAGTAAAGACAAACGTAGGTCCCCTGCAGTCAGAATCAGGGGAAGTCATAACGGGGAACAAAGAAATGGCGGACCAATTGAACAAGTACTTTGGTTCGGTATTCACTGAGGAGGACACAAACAACCTTCCGGATATAAAAGGGTTCGGAGGGTCTAGTAAGGAGGAGGAACTGAGGGAAATCCTTATTAGTCGGGAAATTGTGTTGGGGAAATTGATGGGATTGAAGGCCGATAAATCCCCAGGGCCTGATGGACTGCATCCCAGAGTACTTAAGGAGATGGCCTTGGAAATAGTGGATGCATTGACAGTCATTTTCCAACATTCCATTGACTCTGGATCAGTTCCTATGGAGTGGAGGGTAGCCAATGTAACCCCACTTTTTAAAAAAGGAGGGAGAGAGAAAACAGGGAATTATAGATCGGTCAGCCTGACATCGGTAGTGGGTAAAATGATGGAATCAATTATTAAGGATGTCATAGCAGTGCATTTGGAAAGAGGTAATATGATAGGTCCAAGTCAGCATGGATTTGTGAAAGGGAAATCATGCTTGACAAATCTTCTGGAATTTTTTGAGGATGTTTCCAGTAGAGTGGACAAGGGAGAACCAGTTGATGTGGTATATTTGGACTTTCAGAAGGCTTTCGACAAGGTCCCACACAAGAGATTAATGTGCAAAGTTAAAGCACATGGGATTGGGGGTAGTGTGCTGACATGGATTGAGAACTGGTTGTCAGACAGGAAGCAAAGAGTAGGAGTAAATGGGGACTTTTCAGAATGGCAGGCAGTGACTAGTGGGGTACCGCAAGGTTCTGTGCTGGGGCCCTAGCTGTTTACACTGTACATTAATGATTTAGACGAGGGGATTAAATGTAGTATCTCCAAATTTGTGGATGATACTAAGTTGGGTGGCAGTGTGAGCTGCGAGGAGGATGCTATGAGGCTGCAGAGCGACTTGGATAGGTTAGGTGAGTGGGCAAATGCATGGCAGATGAAGTATAATGTGGATAAATGTGAGGTTATCCACTTTGGTGGTAAAAACAGAGAGACAGACTATTATCTGAATGGTGACAGATTAGGAAAAGGGGAGGTGCAGCGAGACCTGGGTGTCATGGTACATCAGTCATTGAAGGTTGGCATGCAGGTACAGCAGGCGGTTAAGAAAGCAAATGGCATGTTGGCCTTCATAGCGAGGGGATTTGAGTACAGGGGCAGGGAGGTGTTGCTACAATTGTACAGGGCCGTGGTGAGGCCACACCTGGAGTATTGTGTACAGTTTTGGTCTCCTAACCTGAGGAAGGACATTCTTGTTATTGAGGGAGTGCAGCGAAGGTTCACCAGACTGATTCCCGGGATGGCGGGACTGACCTATCAAGAAAGACTGGATCAACTGGGCTTGTATTCACTGGAGTTCAGAAGAATGAGAGGGGACCTCATAGAAACGTTTAAAATTCTGACGGGGTTAGACAGGTTAGATGCAGGAAGAATGTTCCCAATGTTGGGGAAGTCCAGAACCAGGGGACACAGTCTAAGGATAAGGGGGAAGCCATTTAGGACCGAGATGAGGAGGAATTTCTTCACCCAGAGAGTGGTGAACCTGTGGAATTCTCTACCACAGAAAGTTGTTGAGGCCAATTCACTAAATATATTCAAAAAGGAGTTAGATGAAGTCCTTACTACTAGGGGAATCAAGGGGTATGGTGAGAAAGCAGGAATGGGGTACTGAAGTTGCATGTTCAGCCATGAACTCATTGAATGGCGGTGCAGGCTAGAATGGCCTACTCCTGCACCTACTTTCTATGTTTCTATGTTTCTATGTATAAGATTATGAGGGGGCTTGACAAGGTGGATGCAGAGAGGATGTTTCCACTGATAGGGGAGACTAGAACTAGAGGGCATAATCTTAGAATAAGGGGAAGTCAATTTAAAACTGAGATATACAATTTAAACAGAGATACGCAGTTTCTTAACCGATAAGGGGATAAGGGATTATGGGGAGCGGGCAGGGAAGTGGAGTTGAGCCCATGATCGGATCAGCCATGATCATATTAAATGGCGGAGCAGGCTCGAGGGGTTGTACGGCCTACTCCTGCTCCTATTTCTTATGTTCTTATGTTCTTTGTTACCTGGATAGACTAGTGAAGCAAGGAGTATTCTCCCTAGAGCAGGGAAGGTTAAAGGCAGATTTAATAGTGGTGTTCAAAATTAGGAAGGGTTTTGATAGAATTAATAAGGAGAAACTGTTTGCAGTGCCTAAAGAGTCAGTTACTAGAGGGCACAGATTTAAGGTGATTGGCAAAAGAACCAGAGGCGAGATGGGGAAAAACTTTTTTACACAGCAGGTTGTTGGGGTCAGTAAGCAGAGGACACAGATTTAAGATAACTGGCAAAAGAGCCGGAGGGGTAGATGAGGAAAAAGTTTTTTTACACAGTGAGTTGTTATGATCTGGAACGCACTGCCTGAAAGGGCGGTGGGAGCAGATTCAATCGTAACTTTCAAAAGGGGATTGGATAAATACTTGAAGGGGATAAGTTTGGCAGGGCTATGAGGAAAGAGCAGGGGTGGGGGGTGAGCGGGAACTAATTGGAGAGCCGTTTCACAGAGTTGGCACGTGCACGATGGGCCGAATGGCCTCCTTCAGTGCTGTAAGGTTGTACGATTGCTTCCTTACCTGGGTTTCTGTCAGCATGAGGGATGTGGCCACTTCGAAGCGCTTTGGCCGGGACAGGTACTTGTTGAGCTTGAACTGGTTCTCCAGTTCCAGGAGCTGTTGGCTGGTGAACGCAGTCCGTGGCCGACGGCATTTCCCCATCAGTCCCGACTGAGGCTGAGCTGGAAAACCAGGAGAAACAAGAAAAGACAGGTGTAACGTATTTGCTTCATGGGTTGGTTGCTTAAGAATTCATAGCAACACGTTGCGATTGAGAACTGGCTGGTTTATTCGCAAAAGGTTTAACAATCACACGACACATTACTGGTTCATCCACCAGGCTCACAACCACCTGCCTCATCGTGGATCCCCCAAACCCAACTGGCTGGGGTTTTATTGAGTCCTGTGAACATCACATGACTGGCGAAGCCACTCCCAACTCAACTCTTTTGTGGTGAACAAAATAAAACATTAAATCAAGTGCCCCCTGATTAAAGGGGTGGGGAAGGTGCGGGGACACACCAAACACTTTCAAACAAGTGCCCCCTTGTTTTTTTTTTAGGGCACTAAAACACAACTTATACAAGTGCCCCCTGGCGAAAAGGAGGGCGGGGGCACTAAAACCGGCATAATAAACAAATAAAACTTTAGACAAAACATCAAATTAAAATTTGCTTGCCGGGGGTGATGATGCACTCCAGTCCCTCCGGTGCCCACCTCTCGCGGAAGGCCGCGAGCGTACCGGTGGACACCGCGTGCTCCATCTCCAGGGACACCCTGGCTCGGATGTAACCACAGAAGAGAGGCAGGCAGTCGGGCTGAACGACCCCCTCGACCGCCCGCTGCCTGGACCGGCTGATGGCACCCTTGGCCGTGCCCAGGAGCAGGCCCACGAGGAGGCCCGCTGACCTGCCCGCTCCCCTCCTCACAGGGTGCCCAAAGATCAGGAGCGTGGGACTGAATTGCAACCAGAATTTGAGGAGCAGCCCCTTTAAATATTGAAATAGGGGCTGCAACCTCACACATTTGACATAAATGTGGAACACGGACTCTTCCAGACTGCAGAAATTGCAGACGGCCTGGGAGCCCGTGAACCGACTTCAAAACTTATTGTACGGGACTGCTCCGTGCACCACCCTCCAGGCCAAGTCCCCAATAAATAGAGGGAGGACTCCTGTGTAGAGTGGACTCCATTGAAAACCCCCGCCTCCTCCGGACAGCAAGATGGTGCGCCATGGTGTGTCCGGACGGCATCAACAGCTCTACAAACCTGTGAGCATACTCACAGGTGCATACATTACAACAAGCAAAATTATTCGTCACGCCGGATTATAGAAAGAGAGAACTTGTATTTCTATAGCGCCTTTCGTGACCTCAGGATGTCCCAAAGTGCTTTATAGCCAATGAAGTACTTTAGAAGTGTAGTCGCTGTTGTAATGTAGGAAACGCGGCAGCCAAATTGCGCACAGCAAGATTCCACAAACAGCAATGATTTTTAGTGATGTTGGTTAAGGGGTAAATATTGGCCCCAGGACACCGGGGATAACTCTCCCTGCTCTTCTTTGAAATAGTGCCACGGGATCTTTTACTTCCACCTGAGAGGGCAGGCGGGATCTCATTTTAACGTCTCATCCAAAAGATGGCTCCTCCGACAGTGCAGCACTCCCTCAGCACTGCACTGGATGTGTCAGCCCAGCGTGGATTATGTGTGCCAGTCTCTGGATCGGGACTTGAACCCATGACTCAGCTGACTCAGAGGCAAGAGTGCTATCCACTGAGCCACGACTGACACCTGCGATAGAGAAAATGGACAAAGAATGTTCACCATCGACAGCAGCTTAGCTTGGGTCTGTAAGCGTGCATGAGACTGCGCACAATCTGTTGCCGACAATACAGCATGTTGGGGATGGTAGGGTAGCAGTTATATTACTGGACCAGCAATCCAGAGGCCTGGGCTAATAATTTCGGGGACCTGAGTTTAAATTCCACCACCAGAATTTGAACTCAATTTAAAAAAAAGATAGTAAAAGTGACCATGAAGCAGTCCAGACGTTGTAAAAACCCAACTTTTTCACTAATGTTCCTTTAGGGTTGTGAATTTTTGGAATTCTCTACCCCAAACGGCTGTGGATGCTAAGTCTCTGAATATATTCAAGGCTGAGATAGATGGATTTTTGGAGTCTAGAGGAATCAAGGGATATGGAGATCAGGCGGGAAAGTGGAGTTGAGTTTGATGATCAGCCATGATCTTATTGAATGGTGGAGCAGGCTCGAGGGGTCATATGGCCGACTCCTGCTCCTAATTCCTATGTTCTTAAACCTGTTTTTCCTTACCTGGCCTGAACCTATATGTGACTCCAGTCCCACGCACCAAGGTGGTTGACTCTTAACTGCCCTCAGAGGAAAATCGAAGGGATTATCACCTGCTAACATTCTGGATCGATTGTATTCTGTTTACGGCACATGTTCAGTTGGTAAGCACAGGCTGAATGAATGAACCTCACAGACCAGCTCGGCTGATGGTTGGGGGTGATTCAATTAACCTGCCCTTGGGGAAAGGATGAAAAGAAAATCATCTAGGGTTCCTCCGGTGCCTGGAGTGTTGCCACTCACAGTTGAATAGCCAATGGCCACTTGGGTGAGTTACCAGAAAGCAGCCAGCATTCGGGGAACCACAAGCCCTTGCATGAGTCAGTGCCTTCAAGGAACTGGAGAAAGAAATTTGCAAGAAAAATATTGATTCGGTGTAAATTTGGAGAGAGTTCTTTTTTAAAGATGGGTTTTATGTGTGGTTTGGCTGTTTAAAAGCTGGAGCCCATGATAAGGGCTAACTTTCAATTGCTGGTGCATTCGGAATGTTTGTGCTACGAAAATCACAAGAGAAGTTGGCTGGAACAGGTCCTTGGCCTATTTGGCCTCCTCCTTACAGAATAGCAAACCCTACCATCTCCCAGTACTGGGTCTTAAATTAATCCAATCTCCTGCCATCATTGATTGCCCAGACAACTAGTTTGAACTATTCCGTATGCTCTGTGTAAATAATTGCATTGAGTTTACAGCACAGAAATAGACACCAGCCTCCTCTCACCCCTTGTCATCTCACCCCATCAACATATCTTTCTATTCCTTTCTCCCTCATATATTTATCGAGCTTCCCCTTAAATACATCTATACGATTTGCCGCAACCACTCCCTGTGGCAGTGAGTTCCACATTCTCACCCCTCTCTGGGTAAGGACGTTTCTCCTGAATTTCATATTGGATTTATTACCGACGATCTTATATTGATGGCCTCTAGTTATTCTCTGCCCCACAAGTGGAAACATTCTCCCTGTGTCCACTCTATCAAAACTTTTCATAATTTTAAAGACCTCTAATAGGTCACCCCCTCAGCCTTCCTTTTTCAAGCCAAAAAAGACCCAGCCTGTTCGTCATTCCCAGATAGGTGTATCCTCGCATTCCTGCTATCATCTGGTCGCTCTTGGGGCTAATGGGTGTAGCATCTGAACATAAGAACATAAGAACCACTAGGTGGTGCTGTGTGCACACACTGGGTGCTGGGTCCAATGTAGCAGGTATGGGAAAATGAAAGTTTCCTCTATCTTTCCCTCTCTCTGCCTATAAGGATCTTAAAGAAATCAGATGTTGCTGGCCATGCAGACAAACCACAGTAATTTCTCTGTACTTCTATGTGTAATGTACTTGCTTTACGGTTCTTTGCTTAACAATTCATAGCAACACGTTAGGAACTATTTGGTTTATTAGCAATAGGTTTACCAATCACACGACACATTACCGGTTCATCCACCAGGCTCACAATCACCTGCCTAATCGTGGATCCCCCAAACCCAACTGGCTGGGTTGTGAATATCATGTGACTGGCTAAGCCATTCCCAACTCAACAGCTCTACAACTAGTTTTGCAGAAACTTTCATTCAAGTGCCCTCTTGTTTTTTTTTTAAGGGCACCAAAACACAAATTAACAACTTAACATAAAGGGAACCTTTGTCGAATCAAGTCAAATTAAATCAAATTAAAATTCTGATCCTGGTTGAAATAATGCACTCCAGTCCTTCCGGCGCCCACCTCTCGCGGATGGCCGTGAGTATACCAGTGAACACCGCATGCTCCATCTCCAGGGACACCCTGGCTCGGATGTAACCGCGGAAGAGAGGTAGGCAGTTGGGCTGAATGAACCCCTCGACCGCCCGCTGCCTGGACCAGCTGATGGCTCCCTTGACCATGCCCAGGAGCAGTCCTACAAGGAGGCCTTCCGACCTACCCGCTCCACTCTGCACAGAGCGCAACAGCTCTACAAACCTGTGAGCATACTCACAGGGGCATACATTACAAAATCCAATAGGGAATTCATGAGAAACTTCTTTACCCAGAGAGTGCTGAGAATGTGGAAGTCGCTACCTCAGGGAGTGGATGAGGCAAATTACATGGATGCATTTAAGGAGAAGCTAAATAAACACATGAGGGAGAAAAGATTGGAAGGATGTGTTGGCCTTCATAGTGAGAGGATTTGAGTATAGGAGCAGGGAGGCCTTACTGCACTTGTACAGGGCTTTGGTGAGGCCACACCTTGAATATTGTGTACAGGTCTCCTAATCTGAGGAAGGACATTCTTGCTATTGAAGGAGTGCAGCGAAGGTTCACCAGACTGATTCCAGGGATGGCAGGACTGACATATGAAGAAAGACTGGATCGACTAGGCTTATATTCACTTGAATTTCGAAGAATGGGAGGGGATCTCATAGAAACATATAAAATTCTGACGGGACTGGACAGGTTAGATGCAGAAAGAATGTTCCCGATGTTGGAGAAGTTCAGAACCAGGGATCACAGTCTAAGGATAAGAGGTAAGCCATTTAGGACCGAGATGAGGAGAAACTTCTTCACTCAGAGAATTGTGAACCTGTGGAATTCTCTACCACAGAAAGTTGTTGAGGCCAGTTTGTTAGATATATTCAAAAGGGAGTTAGATGTGGCCCTTAAGGCTAAGGGGATCAAGGGGTATAGAGAGAAAGCAGGAATGGGGTACTGAAGTTGCATGATCAGCCATGATCATATTGAATGGTGGTGCAGGCTCGAAGGGCCGAATGGCCTACTCCTGCACCTATTTTCTATGTTTCTATGTTGATTGGGTGAGATGAGGTAGGGTGGGAGGAGGCTCGTGTGGAGCATAAACACCGTCACGGACCTGTTGGGCCGAATGGCCTGTTTCTGGGCTGCAAATTCTGGGGAATTCTATATAACAATCACTAACTAGTCTAGTGAAAGAGGCACACATATATTAGCCAAGAAGCACAGGCCCCAGGAGGAGCATAAAGGTGAACGTGACTGGCTAAGCCACTCATAACTCAACAGCTCTACCAACCTGTGAGCATACTCACAGGTGCGTACATTACACTATGCAACACCACAAACTAGCACACATTGGCAGCGAGTGTTGGTGGATCGAGTGGAAGCACATTATAGTCGATGGTTAGAGGTGGCCCAGCTAGTGTAGGACAAATGTCGGGACGTACAGTGTTAGGAGGTATAAGTTACACAAAACAGTGTCTCACAGAAAGACTAAAAAGACTTGCATCTATATAGCGCCTTTCATGTCCTCATGACATCCCAAACCACTCAATAGCCAATGAGGTACTTTAGAAATCCAGTCACTGTTGTAATGTGGGAAACGCGGCAGCCACGTTGCGCACAGCAAGCTCCCACAAACAGCAATGTGATAATGACCAGATAATCTGTTGAGGGATAAATATTGGCCGAGGCCTCAGTTTAACTCCTTATCTGAAAGACGGCAGCTCTGACAGTGCAGCGCTCCCTCAGTACTGCACTGGGAGTGTGTCAGCCTAGATTTTGTGCTCAAGTCTTTGAAACATTTTTTTATCTAAGTTTTAGTTTGGCATTGCTTCCTTCATTTATGTCATAGTACAAATGATGTTAAAACCAGCTTCACCCACAGAGATCGTGTCATAGGAACGTAGGAACAGGAGGAGGTCATTCAGTCCCTCGAGCCTGTTCCGCCATTCAATGAGATCATAGCTCATCTGTGACCTAACTCCATATACCCACCTTTGGCCCATATCCCTCAATACCTTTGGTTAACAAAAATCTATTAATCCCAGGTTAAAAATTAATAATTGATCGCGCATCAACTGCCGTTTGCAAATGAAAGTTCCAAACTTTGTGTGTAGAAGTGTTTTCTAATTTCACTCTTGAATGGTCTGGCTCTAAGTTTTAGAGTATGGCCCCTAGTCCTAGAATCCCCAACCAGCGGAAATAGTTTCTCTCTATCTACCCTATCTGTTCCCCTTTAATATCTTGAAAATTTCGACCAAATCACGCCTTCTAAATTCCAGGGAAATCAACCCTGGTTTGTGTGATCTTACCACAATCAGGGGATCATATCTGTCCCAGCTTAACTCCATAAAATGCTCCAATGATTGTTTAAGTTGGTCACTGAGCATGTGGGCGAAACCAAGCCATGTGTCAAGGACAACAGCAGCAAGCATGTATATAGCCCCTATAATGTCCCATGGCACTTCAGAGAGGCATAAGGACAAATGGACTCCAAGCAAAGAAGGATCGAGTGGGAAGACTGACCAAAGGCAGAAGTGGGGAGTTAAGGAGGGTCTTAAAGGAGAAGAGGAATGTGGAGAGGAGGAATATGGGGTCAAGCCACTGGCACATTTGCTGCCAGTGGTGAGGTGAAGGGCACAGGGGCTGTACAACAACAACAACTTGTATTTATATAGTGCCTTTAATGTAGTGAAACACCCCAAGGCGCTCACAGGAGTATTATAAGATAAAAAATTTGACACCGAGCCGCATAAGCAGAAATTAGGGCAGGTGACCAGAAGCTTGGTCAAAGAGGTAGGTTTTAAGGAGCGTCTTGAAGGAGGAAAGAGAGGCAGAGAGGCGGAGAGGTTTAGGGAGGGAGTTCCAGGGCTTGGGGCCTAGGCAAAAGAAGGCACGGCCACCAATGATTGAACGATTATAATCATGGATGCTCAAGAGGGCAGAATTAGAGGAGCGCAGATATCTCGGGGGTTGATTACGGAGGGGCGAGGCCATGGTGGGATTTGAAAATAAGGATGAGAATTTTGAAATTGAGGCATTGCTTAACTGGAAGGTAATGTAGGTCAGCGAGCACAGGGGCGATGGGTGAGCGGGACAAATTGTTCCAGTATATAGTTTTTAAAATTATTATTCATTTAAGGGACGTGGGCATCGCTGGCAAGGCCGGCATTTATTGCCCATCCCTAATTGCCCTTGAGAAGATAGTGGTTAGCTGCCTTCTTGAACCGCTGCAGTCTGTGTGGTGAAGGTACTCCCACAATGCTATTAGGAAGGGAGTTCCAGGATTTTGACCCAGCGACGATGAAGGAACGGCGATATATTTCCAAGTGGGGATGGTGTGTTTAATAGACCATTTTTTTTTCAGAACTGCTTCACTCCAGTTACTATTTTCAGGGATATTTTTAAGCTAGCACTTTGCAAAATCGATGACATTGATTTGTAGCCTTTGAAGAGAGGTTATTGAACAGGAACATCTAAGGAGACTAAGATTAGGTCTTGCATCGTCGCTGGGTCAAAATCCTGGAACTCCCTTCCTAATAGCATTGTGGGAGTACCTTGCATAGTTTGTGAGGAACTAATTAAAAGCACAAGCATGTTGAAAGATATATAATTATGGTCATGGTTCAGCAGTAGAATTATTTATTATTTTCTATTCTACGAGGAGCTAGCATAGTTTAACAATCTGTAAATATAGACCCCCATCTACCTGTGCAGGTGGACATAGATGATCCAACGACCCTATTCGAAGAAGAGCATAGGGGTTCTCCTCGGTGGCCTGGCCAACATTTATCCAACCAACATCACCAAAATCAGATCAACAGGTCATTTGCATCATTGCTGTTTGTGGGACCTTGCTGTGCGCAAATTTTCCCTGCGTATTTTCCCTACATTACAACAATGACAACACTTCAGTAGTACGTCATTTGCTGTGGGGTGTCCTATGGACGTGAAAAGCATGATATACATGTACAGCCTTTTTTTCTAACCATGAAGTTATCATAGAATCATAGAATGATACAGAACAGAAGGCCATTCGGCCCATCGTGCCTGTGCCAGCTCTTTGAAAGAACGATCCAATTAGCCCCACTTCCCTGTCCCTTTCCCCATTGTCTTGCCAATGTTTCCATTTCAAGTATTTATCCAATTCCCTTTTGAAAGTTACTATTGAATCTGCTTCCACCGCCCTTTCGGGCAGCGCGTTCCAGATCATAACAACTCACTGCGTAAAAAAAAAAATTCTCCTCTTCTCCCCCTCTGGTTCTTTTGCCAATCACCTTAAATCTGTGTCCTCCGGTTACTGAACCTTCTGCCACTGGAAACAAGTTCCTTCTTATTTACTCTACCAAAACCCATCACGATCTTGACGCTAGAAGTAGGTGAGTAGTGGTCTTTGTGATGGGGAGGATATTTGAGGGGGGGACGGCATTGGAAGCTTATCTTGGGATCAACTGCATGCCGGGGTTGCGAACGGTCTGGTTAAACCTGAGACGGTGGCTGTGGAACGGGGGTGAGGGGGGAGGGGGGGCGGGGGTGGAATGGAATCAATGGCAAGGATTCAGATGTTTGTGGAGCAGACTGAAGACAATGGCTTCAGTCTTGCCTATGTTTAACTTGCTCATTTACTGTTTCATAAATGTGTTTGGTATTTAAAGCCTACAATAAGTCTCAGGATTAATGTAACTCTGCACCTCTCGACGGAATATCCACTGAAGGCATGGGGTGGAACCTGTAGCTGAGGGTGGTGGTGGGGGGGTCTGGAACTCAGTGTCTGAAAGGGTGGTAGAAGCAGGAACCCTCACCACATTTAAAAAGTACTTGGATGTGCAGTTGAAGTGCCTACAGGGTTACGGACCAAGAGCTGGAAAGTGGGATTAGGCTAGATAGCTGTCGTTCGGCCGGCGCGGACACGATGGGCCGAAATAGCCTCCTTCCGTGCTGTAAATTTCTATTATTCTATGAAGATTTGCTGCTTATCATCCCAATATGATGAATTGTACCTAGATTTGAGGGCAAGTGAAAACACTTCTGAAGGTATTGAGAGCGAGGGTTCACCTACAAGAGTAATCTGAAACACGGAAGCCAAAACTATCTAAAAGACAAAAGAACCCAGAAACATAACTGGCGTGCGATTGAGAAAGTCCACCACCTGCGTCTGTAGTACGCTTATTGTGTCAGCTGTGGTCTACAGGGCTGTAGTAATACCCGTCCTCCTGTATGAATCAAAGGCATGGACGATGTACAGTAGACACCTCAAGTCGCTGGAGATATATCACCAACGATGTCTCCGCAAGATCCTGCAAATCCCCTGGGAGGACAGGTGCACCAACATCAGTGCCCTCGCCCAGGCCAACATCCCCAGTATTGAAGCACTAACCACACTCGATCAGCTTCACTGGGCAAGCCACTTAGTTTGCATGCCAGACAAGAGACTCCCAAAGAAATTGCTCTATGCGGCGCTCCTTCACGGCAAACGAGCCAAAGGTGGGCAGCGGAAACGTTACAAGGACACCCTCAAAGCCTCCCTGGAGAAGTGTGACATCACCACTGATACCTGGGGGACCCTGGCCAGAGACCGCCCTAGGTGGAGAAAGTGCATCTGGGAGGACGTTGAGCTCTTCAAATCTCAACGCTGCGAGTGTGAAGAGGTCAGGTGCAGGCAGCGGAAGGAGCGTGCAGCAAATCAGTGCCACCCCCCCTTCCCACGACGAATGTCTGTCCCACCTGTGACAGGGTCTGTGGCTCTTGTGTTGGACGGTTCAGCCACCAAAGAACTCATTTTAGGAGTGGAAGCAAGTCTTCCTCGATTCCGAGGGACTGCCTATGATGATGATCTTAGACAGGTTGCATCCAAAGTCAGAAGGTCCCGGGTTCAAGTCCCACTCCAAAGACTTGCATACATGGACTGGAACTGATGTCCTGGGGGTAACATTTGCTAATGCAGTTCGGGAATGTTTAAACTAATATGGCAGGGGGATGGGAACCTATGCAGCGAGACAGGGCGAAGTGATATGGAGTCAGAAACAGATGGTAGAAAGGTAAAAAGCAATAATGGAAGGCCAAGTAAACAAAGGCAAGAAGCAAAAAGGGCCACACTACATCATAATTCTAAAAGGACAAAGGGTGTTAAAAAAACAAGCCTGAAGGCTTTGTGTCTTAATGCAAGGAGTATCCGTAATAAGGTGGCTGAATTAACTGTGCAAATAGATGTTAACAGATATGATGTGATTGGGATTACAGAGACGTGGCTCCAGGATGATCAGGGCTGGGAACTCAACATCCAAGGGTATTCAACATTCAGGAAGGATAGAATAAAAGGAAAAGGAGGTGGGGTAGCATTGCTGGTTAAAGAGGAGATTAATGCAATAGTTAGGAAGGACATTAGCTTAGATGATGTGGAATCTATATGGGTAGAACTGCAGAACACAGAACACCAAAGGGCAAAAAATGTTAGTGGGAGTTGTGTACAGACCTCCAAACAGTAGTAGTGATGTTGGGGAGGGCATCAAACAGGAAATTAGGGGTGCATACAATAAAGGTGCAGCAATTATCATGGGTGACTTTAATATGCATATAGATTGGGCTAACCAAACTGGAAGCAATACAGTGGAGGAGGATTTCCTGGAGTGCATAAGGGATGATTTTCTAGACCAACATGTCATGGAACCAACTAGGGGGGAGGCCATTTTCGACTGGGTGTTGTGTAACGAGAGAGGATTCATTAGCAATCTCGTTGTGCGAGGCCCCTTGGGGAAGAGTGACCATAATATGGTGGAATTCTACATTAGGATGGGGAATGAAACAGTGAATTCAGAGACCATGGTCCAGAACTTAAAGAAGGGTAACGTTGAAGGTATGAGGCGTGAATTGGCTAGGATAGATTGGCGAATGATACTTAAGGGGTTGACTGTGGATGGGCAATGGCAGACATTTAGAGGCATGGATGAACTACAATATCTGGCTTAAAAATAAAAAAGGGAAGGTGGCTCAACCATGGCTATCAAGGGAAATCAGGGATAGTATTAAAGCCAAGGAAGTAGCATACAAATTGGCCAGAAATTGCAGTGAACCAGGGGACTGGGAGAAATTTAGAACTCAGCAGAGGAGGACAAAGGGTTTGATTAGGGCAGTGAAAATAGAGTACGAGAGGAAGCTTGCAGGGAACATTAAGATGGAGTGCAAAAGTTTCTATAGGTATGTAAAGAGAAAAAGGTTAGTAAAGACAAACGTAGGTCCCCTGCAGTCAGAATCAGGGGAAGTCATAACTAGGAACAAAGAAATGGCAGACCAATTGAACAAATACTTTGGTTCGGTATTCACTAAGGAGGACACAAACAACCTTCCGGATATAAAAGGGGTCAGAGGGTCTAGTAAGAAGGAGGAACTGAGGGAAATCCTTATTAGTCGTGAAATTGTGTTGGGGAAATTGATGGGATTGAAGGCCGATAAATCCCCAGGGCCTGATGGACTGCATCCCAGAGTACTTAAGGAGGTGGCCTTGGAAATAGCGGATGCATTGACAGTCATTTTCCAACATTCCATAGACTCTGGATCAGTTCCTATGAATGGAGGGTAGCCAATGTAACCCCACTGTTTAAAAAAAGAGGGAGAGAGAAAACAGGGAATTATAGACCGGTCAGCCTGACATTGGTAATGGGTAAAATGATGGAATCAATTATTAAGGATGTCATAGCAGTACATTTGGAAAGAGGTGACATGATAGGTCCAAGTCAGCATGGATTTGTGAAAGGGAAATCATGCTTGACAAATCTTCTGGAATTTTTTGAGGATGTTTCCAGTAGAGTGGACAAGGGAGAACCAGTTGATGTGGTATATTTGGACTTTCAGAAGGCTTTCGACAAGGTCCCACACAAGAGATTAATGTGCAAAGTTAAAGCACATGGAATTGGGGGTAGTGTGCTGACGTGGATTGAGAACTGGTTGTCAGACAGGAAGCAAAGTGTAGGAGTAAATGGGTACTTTTCAGAATGGCAGGCAGTGACTAGTGGGGTACCGCAAGGTTCGATGCTGGGGCCCCAGCTGTTTACATTGTACATTAATGATTTAGACGAGGGGATTAAATGCAGTATCTCCAAATTTGCGGATGACACTAAGTTGGGTGGCAGTGTGAGCTGCGAGGAGGATGTTATGAGGCTGCAGAGTGACTTGGATAGGTTAGGTGAGTGAGCAAATGCTTGGTAGCTGAAGTATAATGTGGATAAATGTGAGGTTATCCACTTTGGTGGTAAAAACAGAGAGACAGACTATTATTTGAATGGTGACAGATTAGGAAAAGGGGAGGTGCAACGAGACCTGGGTGTCATGGTACATCAGTCATTGAAGATTGGCATGCAGGTACATCAGGCGGTTAAGAAAGCAAATGGCATGTTGGCCTTCATAGCGAGGGGATTTGTGTACAGGGGCAGGGAGATGTTACTACAGTTGTACAGGGCCTTGGTGAGGCCACACCTGGAGTATTGTGTACAGTTTTGGTCTCCTAACTTGAGGAAGGACATTCTTGCTATTGAGGGAGTGCAGCGAAGGTTCACCAGACTGATTGCACTGACATATCAAGAAAGACTGGATCAACTGGGCTTGTATTCACTGGAGTTCAGAAGAATGAGAGGGGATCTCATAGAAACGTTTAAAATTCTGACGGGTTTAGACAGGTTAGATGTAGGAAGAATGTTCCCAATGTTGGGGAAATCTAGAACCAGGGGTCACAGTCTAAGGATAAGGGGTAAGCCATTTAGGACTAAGATGAGGAGAAACTTCTTCACCCAGAGAGTGGTGAACCTGTGGAATTCTCTACCACAGAAAGTTGTTGAGGCCAATTCACTAAATATATTCAAAAAGGAGTTAGGTGTAGTCCTTACTACTAGGGGGATCAAGGGGTATGACGAGAAAGCAGGAATGGGGGAATTGAAGTTGCATGTTCAGCCATGAACTCATTGAATGGCGGTGCAGGCTCGAAGGGCCGAATTGCCTACTCCTGCACCTATTTTCTATGTTTCTATGTTTCTATAATACAGGCTGACTCTCCCAGTGCAATATCGAAGGAGTGCTGCACTCTCGGTGGTACTGTCTCTCGGATAGGACGTTAAGCGGAGGCCTCGTCTGCCCTTTCGGGTGAATAGAAAAAATACCCGAGTTACTGTTTTGATGAGGTGTGTCCTTCAACCATTGCTTTTATCTGGTTTTTGCCTCTCCCAGCAGATGGGGTGGAGTGTAGAATGTTTCAGTGCAAGGGATGTCGCAGTTGTGTGGGGCGGACTGGTTGGGCCTGGGTGCTCTTTACCTTTCCGCCATTGTTCAATGTTCATAGGTTTATATGTAACCTTCAGGGCTGCTGACCGAGGGCCGTGCGGCTCTTTGTCGGCCGGCGCGGACACGATGGGCCGAAATGGCCTCCTTCTGCACTGTAAATATCTATGTTTCTATGTTTCTAACCAACATCACAAAAACAAACAGATGATCCAGCCATTTATCTCATTGCTGTGTGTGGGAGCTTGCTTTGTGCAAATTGGCTGCCGCGTTTCCTACATTACAACAGTGGCTACACTTCAAAAAGTATATAATTGGCTGTAAAGCACTTTGGAAACTCCTACGGTTGTGAAAGGTGTTATGAAAATATAAGTTCTATTATTATTTTATTTTCCCCTCCTGGTGAAAACCGGGTGGTATTTTCAAGAGAATCTAGGTTACTCTGTGTCACAGAGGTTAGACAGTCACTGTATATTATTACAGCCACTGGTTAAAATAGAAAGCAGCCACTGTATATAGTCCCCGCCAGTTATATTGAGTGTGTTGGTGCTAATGCGGCTTTTCCCCTAAGTGAGCTGGACTATAAAACCCTAATAGGTTACTTTATACTGCAGTTGACTACGTAGATTGCATCCAGAGTATTTTTACATTGCATTGACAACCTCAGTTGTTATAAAGGGCTCTCTTGCACTGGGCGCTGATTAACAGATGCAAATATAGGTCCCCAAGTCACACTTTTACGAGGTGCAAAGATCTGATTGGACATCTGTGTGAAGACCCGAGTTCACCCAAAGTAACCGGAACTTTTAAATTGTCAGTTTGTAATTGATACCTATGGGAATGGCTACCACCAGTTAACCAGTATAAGCATTTGCCCACAGTAACTATGGCAATACAAGTGGTGGGGATTGTATCAGAGAAAAGAAAGACTTGCATTTATATAGCGTCTTTCACAACCACTGGGTGTCTCAAAGCGCTTTACAGCCTATGAAGTACTTTTTTGGAGTGTAGTCACTGTTATAATGTGGGAAACACGGCAGCCAATTTGCACACAAGCAAACAGCAACGTGATAATGAACAGATAATCTGTTTTTTTTGTTATGTTGATTGAGGGATAAATATTGGCCAAGAGATAACTTCCCTGCTCTTCTTCGAAATAGTGCCATGGGATTTTTCACATCCATTTGAGACGGGGCCTCAGTTTAATGTCTCATCCGAAAAACTCCACCTCCAACACTGCAGCGCTCTCTCAGCACTGTACTGGGAGTGTCAGCCTAGATTTATGTGCTCAAGTCCCTGGAGTGGGACTGGAATCCACAACCTTCTGACTCAGAGGCGAGAGTGTTGCCCACTGAGCCACAGCAGTCACAGCATGTTAGAGAGTACACAGTAACTGTACCAGAGATTACACAGTCACTGTATAATATAGAGATTAGACACACACTATTATATCGAAATTAGACAATCACTATTTTATGGAGATTAGATCATCACTATGATTATAGAGATCACACAGTCACTGTATTTTATGGAGAGTACACAGTCCCTATGTAAGCATTGCACAGTCCATACAGGGTAACATTTTATAATGATCGATGTTATTAGAATAGGTGGTTATAAGAACATAGAATGAGGAGCAGGAGTAGACCATTCGGCCCCTCTTGCCTGCTCCACCATTCAATAAGATCATGGCTGATTTTCGACCTCAACTCCACTTTCACACCCGATGTCCATATACCTTGATTCTCCGAGAGTCCAAAAATCTATCGATTTCAGCCTTGAATAAACGCATCCCTCAGAGTTTGTGAATTTTGGAATTGTGTCCGTTAGGTTTAGTCTATGCTAAATAGCCCGCTTGCCTCTACTCATCATTATTCTAATATTTCAATTTCAGATCACCGAAGGAGTGCTGCATTGTCAGAGGCGACGTCCTGCAGATGTAGCAAGCCTAGGATCCATCTGCCTGGCCCCGATGATTCAGGTCGATATTAAAGATTCCCCCAGCACTATTTGAGGAAGAGCAGGGAGTTCACCCTAAGTCCTGGCCAACACTTCCTCCCTCAACCAATAGCACCACAGGGCGATTGCTCAAACTGCTGGAGGTGTGCAGATTGGTCGCCGAGTTTGCTTGCATAACGGCAACCGCATTCAATGAAATTAATGACGTTTAAGGACATTGTAGGACATTTGTCAGAGACATAAACATAGAAACATAGAAAATAGGAGCAGTATTAGGTCATTCGGCCCTTCGAGCCTGCACCGCCATTCAATGAGTTCATGGCTGAACATGCAACTTCAGTACCCCCTTCCTGCTTTTTCACCATAACCCTTGATCCCCCTAGTAGTAAGGACTTCATCTAACTCCCTTTTGAATATATTTAGTGAATTGGCCTCAACAACTTTCTGTGGTAGAGAATTCCACAGGTTCACCACTCTCTGGGTGAAGAAGTTTCTCCTCATCTCGGTCCTAAATGGCTTACCCCTTATCCTTAGACTGTGACCCCTGGTTCTGGACTTCCCCAACATTGGGAACATTCTTCTTGCATCTAACCTGTCTAAACCCGTCAGAATTTTAAACGTTTCTATGAGGTCCTCTCTCATTCTTCTGAACTCCAGTGAATACAAGCCCAGTTGATCCAGTCTTTCTTGATATGTCAGAGCCGCCATCCCAGGAATCAGTCTGGTGAACCTTCGCTGCACTCCCTCAATAGCAAGAATGTCCTTCCTCAAGTTAGGAGACCAAACTGTACACAATACTCCAGGTGTGGCCTCACCAAAGCCCTGTACAACTGTAGCAACACCTCCCTGCCCCTGCACTCAAATCCCCTTGCTATGAAGGCCAACATGCCATTTGCTTTCTTAACTGCCTGCTGTGCCTGCATGCCAACCTTCAATGACTGATGTACCATGACACCCAGGTCTCGTTGCACCTCTCCTTCTCCTAATCTGTCACCATTCAGATAATAGTCTGTCTCTCTGTTTTTACCACCAAAGTGGATAACCTCACATTTATCCACATTATACTTCATCTGCCATGCATTTGCCCATTCACCTAACCTATCCAAGTCACTCTGCAGCCTCATAGCATCCTCCTCGCAGCTCACATTGCCACCCAACTTAGTATCATCCGTAAATTTGGAGATACTACATTTAATCCCCTCGTCTAAATCATTAATGTACAATGTAAACAGCTGAGGCCCCAGCACAGAACCTTGCGGTACCCCACTAGTCACTGCCTGCCATTCTGAAAAGTACCCATTTACTCCTACTCTTTGCTTCCTGTCTGACAACCAGTTCTCAATCCATGTCAGCACACTACCCCCAATCCCATGTGCTTTAACTTTGCACATTAATCTCTTGTGTGGGACCTTGTCGAAAGCCTTCTGAAAGTCCAAATATACCACATCACCTGGTTCTCCCTTGTCCACTCTACTGGAAACATCCTCAAAAAATTCCAGAAGATTTGTCAAGCATGATTTCCCTTTCACAAATCCATGCTGACTTGGACCTATCATGTCACCTCTTTCCAAATGCGCTGCTATGACATCCTTAATAATTGATTCCATCATTTTACCCACTACTGAGGTCAGGCTGAACGGTCTATAATTCCCTGTTTTCTCTCTCCCTCCTTTTTTAAAAAGTGGGGTTACATTGGCTACCCTCCACTCGATAGGAACTGATCCAGAGTCAATGGAATGTTGGAAAATGACTGTCAATGCATCCGCTATTTCCAAGGCCACCTCCTTAAGTACTCTGGGATGCAGTCCATCAGGCCCTGAGGATTTATCGGCCTTCAATCCCATCAATTTCCCCAACACAATTTCCTGACTAATAAGGATTTCCCTCAGTTCCCCCTCCTTACTAGACCCTTTTATATCCGGAAGGTTGTTTGTGTCCTCCTTAGTGAATACGGAACCAAATTACTTGTTCAATTGGTCTGCCATTTCTTTATTCCCCGTTATGACTGCCTCTGATTCTGACTGCAGGGGACATACGTTTGTCTTTACTAACCTTTTTCTCTTGACATATCTACAGAAACTTTTGCAATCCGTCTTAATGTTCCCTGCAAGCTTCCTCTCGTACTCTATTTTCACTGCCCTAATCAAACCCTTTGTCCTCCTCTGCTGAGTTCTAAATTTCTCCCAGTCCCCGGGTTCGCTGCTATTTCTGGCCAATTTGTATGCCACTTCCTTGGCTTTAATACTATCCCTGATTTCCCTTGATAGCCACGGTTGAGCCACCTTCCCTGTTTTATTTTTACGCCAGACAGGAATGTACAATTGTTGTATTTCATCCATGCGGTCTCTAAATGTCTGCCATTGCCCATCCACAGTCAACCCCTTAAGTATCATTCGCCAATCTATCCTAGCCAATTCATGCCTCATACCTTCAAAGTTACCCTTCTTTAAGTTCTGGACCATGGTCTCTGAATTAACTGTTTCATTCTCCATCCTAATGCAGAATTCCACCATATTATGGTCACTTTTCCCCAAGGGGCCTCGCACAACGAGATTGCTAATGAATCCTCTCTCATTACACAACACCTAGTCTAAGATGGCCTCCCCCTAGTTGGTTCCTCGACATATTGGTCTAGAAAACCATCCCTTATGCACTCCATGAAATCCTCCTCAACCATATTGCTTCCAGTTTGGCTAGCCCAATCTATATGCATGTTAAAGTCACCCATTATAACTGCTGCACCTTTATTGCATGCACCCCTAATTTCCTGTTTGATGCCCTCCCCAACATCACTACTACTGTTTGGAGGTCTGTACACAACTCCCACTAAAGTTTTTTGCCCTTTGGTGTTCTGCAGCTCTACCCATATAGATTCCACATCATCCAAGCTAATGTCCTTCCTAACTATTGCATTAATCTCCTCTTTAACCAGCAATGCTACCCCACCTCCTTTTCCTTTTATTCTATCCTTCCTGAATGTTGAATACCCCTGGATGTTGAGTTCCCAGCCCTGATCATCCTGGAGCCACGTCTCCGTAATCCCGATCACATCATATTTGTTAACATCTATTTGCACAGTTAATTCATCCACCTTATTACGGATACTTCTTGCATTAAGACACAAAGTCTTCAGGCTTGTATTTTTAACACCCTTTGTCCTTTTAGAATTTTGCTGTACAGTGGCCCTTTTTGTTCTTTGCCTTGGGTTTCTCTGCCCTCCACTTTTCCTCATCTCCTTTCTGTCTTTTGCTTTTGTCTCCTTTTTGTTTCCCTCCGTCTCCCTGCATTGGTTCCCATCCCCCTGCCATATTAGTTTAACTCCTCCCCAACAGCACTAGCAAACACTCCCCCTAGGACATTGGTTCCGGTCCTGCCCAGGTGCAGACCGTCCGGTTTGTACTGGTCCCACCTCCCCCAGAACCGGTTCCAATGCCCCAGGAATTTGAATCCCTCCCTGCTGCACCACTGCTCAAGCCACATATTCATCTGCACTATCCTGCGATTCCTACTCTGACTAGCACGTGGCACTGGTAGCAATCCCGAGATTACTACTTTTGAGGTCCTACTTTTTAATTTAGCTCCACGCTCCTTAAATTTGTTTTGTAGGACCTCATCCCTTTTTTTAACCTAGGTCGTTGATACCAATGTGCACCACGACAACTGGCTGTTCTCCCTCCCTTTTTAGAATGTCCTGCACCCGTTCCAAGACATCCTTAACCCTTGCACCAGGGAGGCAACATACTATCCTGGAGTCTCAGTTGCGGCCGCAGAAACGCCTATCTATTCCCGTTACAATCGAATCCCCTATCACTATCGCTCTCCCACTCTTTTTCCTGCCCTCCTGTGCAACAGAGCCAGCCACAGTGCCATGAACTTGGCTGCTGCTGCCCTCCCCTGATGAGTCATTCCCCCCAACAGTACTCAAAGCAGTGTATCTGTTTTGCAGGGGGATGACCCCAGGGGACCCCTGCACTACTTCCTTGCACTGCTCTTCCTGCTGGTGTTCCATTCCCTATCTGGCTGTGGACCCTTCTCCTGCGGTAAGACCAACTCGCTACACGTGCTACTCACGTCGTTCTCAGCATTGTGGATGCTCCAGAGTGAATCCACCCTCAGCTCCAAATCCGCAACGCGGTCCGTCAGGAGCTGGAGGCGGATACACTTCCCGCACACGTAGTTGTCAGGGACACCGGAAGTGTCCCTGAGTTCTCACACGGTACAGGAGGAGCATATCACGTGACCGAGCTCTCCTGTCATGACTTAACCCTTAGATTAACTTAAATTGGCAACAACAATGTTAAAGTTTACTCACTGTTATAGGAGAAAAAAGAAAAACTACTCACCAATCACCAGCCAATCACTTACCCCCTTGGCTGTGACGTCACCTTTCTGTTTCTTTCTACTTCTTTTTGCCTTCTCCCTGTAGCTGCACAAATACGCCTCTCCACCCACCTCCTCGGCGCTGCTCCCGGTCTCACTGGCCTTTATAGGCCTCTCGCCGACCCCGGAACTCCCGCCTCTCCACGCACCTCCTCGGCGCTGCTCCCGGTCTCACTGGCCTTTATCGGCCTCTCGCCGACCCCGGAACTCCCGCCTCTCCACGCACCTCCTCGGCGCTGCTCCCGGTCTCACTGGCCTTTATAGGCCTTTCGCCGACCCCGGAACTCCCGCCTCTCCACGCACCTCCTCGGCGCTGCTCCCGGTCTCACTGGCCTTTATAGGCCTTTCGCCAACCCCGGAACTCCCGCCTCTCCACGCACCATTCAATATGATCATGGCTGATCCTCTATCTCAACACCATGTTCCCGCTTTTTCCCCATACCCCTTGATGTCTTTTGTTTCTAGAAATCTATCTATCTCCCACTTAAATATATTCAGTGACTTTACCTCCACAGCCTTCTGTGGTAGAGAATTCCACAGGTTCACCACCCGCGGAGTGAAAGCATTTCTCCTCATCTCGGTCCTAAATTTCCTACCCCGTATCCTGAGACTGTGACCCCTTGTTCTAGACTTCCCAGCCAGGGGAAACATCCTCCCCACATCCCGTCTGTCCAACCCAGTCAGAATTTTATACGTTTCAATGAGGTTTCCTCTCATTCTTCTAAACTCGAGTGAATACAGGTGGGTACTACACAAATGCAAGTTCTTTTCACTGGTGGCAACTGTGCAAGTTCTGCAACTGATTAAAAGCTGCATTTACAACACTACATTCTGGCTGTTGGATCTCCCCAGTTTCAAGGGGTCGGAAGGATATAATTACAGTTATATTGTGCTTTCACAAACTCAGGACGTTCCAAAACGCCTTACAGCCAATGAAGTACTTACTTGGAGTGTAGTCACCGTTGTAATGTAGGAAGCGCGGCCGCCAATTTGCACACAGCAAGCTCCCACAAACAGCAACGTGATAATGACCAGATGATCTGTTTTTGTGATGTTGCTTGAGTGATAAATATTGGCCCCAGGACACCGGGAAGAACTTCCCTGCTCTTCTTCAAAATAGTGGCCATGGGATCTTTTACGACCACCTGAGAGAGCAAGACGGGGCCTCGGTTTAATGTCTCATCCTGAAAGACGGTATCTCCGACAGTGCAGCGCTCCCTCAGCACTGCACTGGGAGTGTTGGATGTGGATTTTGTGATCAAGTCTTTGGAGTGGGACTTGAACCCACAACCTTCTGACCCATGCGGCTGACACCAAAAGCCTGTGCGGGTCAAGGAAGATCAAAACTATGCATTTCTGGCCTGCAGAGGCAAATTCAACCAATGGGCGGCAACATAAGAAATATTGGCAGTGCCGAAGGCGCCCGTTTAATTTGAGGACAGTAGCATTGCAGCCTTTCAAGGAGCATCAAAAGATCATCTGTTGAGATTGTTTTCAGCTTCTCACGAAAATAGCTTGCATTTACATAGTACCTTTAATGAAACAAAATTTGACACCGAGCCACAAAAGGAGATAATGGCCTGGAAATCCCAGCCTCCCAGGGTCCGTATGAAGTGGGTACAGACCCGGGAAGCCATTGCAAAAGCTGGTTTCCAGCGCACAATGCGGATGCGCTGAAAACTGGCTTTCCGATGTCGAGCTGGAGCTTGACAGATCCAAACTCATCTCGGGAGCAAGGACATCTGCAAGGGTAAGATTGCGGGATTTACCCATAACTTGCCCGGCAAATGTCCTCAAAACTCTTGCACCTGATAAAAGCAGGCGCATAGCCTACTTTTACAGGTGTAAGAGTCTTAAAACAAACAAAAATATAATTCAATTCAATTTTTAAAATATATTTTTTTAAACCCTGCCCACTACATTAAATTTATTTTAAACCATAATTAAAAAAATTTTTTAAATACTCAGAAAAAAAATGTCTCTAAGATATTTATGAATTTTAATTTCAATTAATTTTAATTATGTGAGTTGTGTTTTTTATTTTTTATTTGGTGTTATTGTGTTTGGGTTTTTTTTCTCAATTAATAGCAATGAGAACTTGTAGATACGTAGATACCTGATTGGCTGAGCAGTCACACGTGACTGCACCATCTCCATGGGAACCTGGAGGACGGGAGTGCACTTCGCAGCGCGGAAAGAGAAGGCCTCCCCACCGGAATCCCTCCTCCGGGACCAACAGGTAAATTCGTAGAAATTTTTCAGGTCGGAGGCATCCGCCCACGGGAAGCCTCCGACGGCAATTTCTGAGCCATTAGGACAGGTGACCAAATGCTTGGTCAAAGAAGGGAGATTTAAGGAGTCTCTTAAAAGGAGGAGAGAGAGGTAGAGAGTTGGCGTGGTTTAGGGAGGGAATTCCAGAGTTTAGGGTCTAGGCAGCTGAAGGCACGGCCCCCAAAGGAGGAGCAATGGAAATCGGACTGGGTAAGAGGCCAGAACTGGAGGGGGACAGAGATCTGGGAGGGTTGCAAGTTAAATTGCACTGGTGGCCCCAAGGTTGTCCTCCTGTCAGCTGCAACGTTGGAATATAAAGGGGCCAACAATGAGAAACAGATTGGCCGCTGCCTCAAGCTTGCTCCAGTAGACTTGCTGCCTCTCTTGCATCACAAGCTTGTTCATCCAGTTCCTTCTAAACTTTTAGTTTATCTTTCATTAAAACAGAGATCAAAAGAAATTTGTAGCAGCAGACACAATGACTGGGCCAAGTGATTTGTAGCAGCAGCTGATATATTACAGCTCAGGCCCATTCGGCAACCACTGTCTCGGGGTCCTTTTCTTTAATGCAAAATTTCAGGACCCAAGCCAGAAATCCCCGTGACGTGCAGGGACCGCGGAAATATGTTGGCATGTGTCAGATCAGCTGCCCCCCACCAACATTAACCAATTTATTTTGCTATATCATCTGGCTGAGTGCATCATCACGTTACAGATTACTCATTCCCCTGCTGCTTCCAAACTGAACGTCGTGTTGTCGGAACAGGAGTAGACCATTCAGCTCCTCCAGCCTGGGTCATGCAAGATTTTGGCTACTAGCCTTTGGCATGAAGCACATAGGATATTTCCACATCTTGAACAATGGGTCAGCCAGAGCACAATTGGTGCATCAGCGTAACACCATTTTTGCATCACGTCAATGCACAAAGTGCAGTTCAGTTCCCTCCGCTTAAATCGTCCACATTGGGCAATCATTTATATAGTGCCTGGAAAGTGATAACTAATATCCATTTGCATTAATGTCAATTTGAAGGTTGACGGTTATAGCGTCTTAAGCACTCCATTTGTTTTGGGCAGAAACAGCTGTGTTTACTCATGTTTTGCTATGTTAAAGGTTTCTTTACCTAGAGAGCGATTAGAATGTGGAACTGGCTACCACAAGAAGTGATTGAGGCGAATAGCATTGATGCAGTTAAGAGGAAGTTAGATATACTAGATGTGAGGAAGAAAGGTACAGAAGGATATGCAAATAGAGCACCGAAGAAAAATACCTTTCACATGGGCCATCAGAGTTATTGATAAAGAAAAGAGAAGGCAGAGGCGTGACCTAATAACAGAAGTCTTTCAGGGGTGTGACAGGGTTGATGTTTCCACCTATGGGGAGTCCAAAACTAGAGGACACAAATATAAGATAATCACCAATAAATCCAATAGGGAATTCAGAAGAAGCTTCTTTACCCAGAGAGTGAAGAGAATGTGGAACTCGCTGCCACAGGGAGTGGTTGAGGCGAATAGTATAGATGCATTTAAGGGGAGGCTAGACAAGAATTTGAGGTCTGTGACCCTTCGTCAGAACTGGAAAAGTTTGAGATGAAACAGATTGTTAAGGAAGTGCAGGGGCAGTGAAAAGGGGAGAGGAGGAAAGAACAAAAGGGAAGGTCTGTGTTAGGGTGGAAGGCAGGAGAGATTAGAGAAACAAAAGCGGTGATGGGTAAAAATGAGATGGTAATGACACAAGTTAAGAAACAAAAGAAGAGTCTAGATAGGGTGTGAATGGTGGAGTTGTCACCAGCTGCAATTGGAAGGAGAAAAAGAGGGGGGGGAGGGTCATAAAAAAAAGGAGGAAAGGGAAAATAAATATAGGCAGAGATTATGGTTTGCAATCGTTGAACTCAATGTTGAGTCCAGTAGGCTGTAAATTGCCTAAACAAAAGATGAGGTGCTGTTCCTCGAGCTTACGT